>NW_027365423.1:0-115257 GCF_046119375.1 Phyllobates terribilis
GAAAAAGCAAAAAATTTCAGAATTGCACCTTGCAATGCGGAGAAATTACTGTTTGTGCATTTACAATATTCATTGATTTTTGCCATTGAAAAACATCATGTTATTCATATACCAGAAATGTTTGAAGCTACTGACTGAATGAAAGGAGCTGGCATCTCACTCTTTGAATCTTCTTTATCATGCTAAGAGGAGCAGGAAAAAGCAAAAAATTTCAGAATTGCACCTTGCAATGCGGAGAAATTACTGTTTGTGCATTTACAATATTCAATGATTTTTGCCATTGAAAAACGTCCAGAAATGATTGAAGCTACTGACTGAATGAAAGGAGCTGGCATCTCACTCTCTTTGAATCTTGTTTATCATGCTAAGAGGAGCAGGAAAAAGCAAAAAATTTCAGAATTGCACCTTGCAATGCGGAGAAATTACTGTTTGTGCATTTACAATATTCATTGATTTTTGCCATTGAAAAACGTCCAGAAATGATTGAAGCTACTGACTGAATGAAAGGAGCTGGCATCTCACTCTCTTTGAATCTTCTTTATCATGCTAAGAGGAGCAGGAAAAAGCAAAAAATTTCAGAATTGCACCTTGCAATGCGGAGAAATTACTGTTTGTGCATTTACAATATTCATTGATTTTTGCTATTGAAAAACATCATGTTATTCATATACCAGAAATGATTGAAGCTACTGACTGAATGAAAGGAGCTGGCATCTCACTCTCTTTGAATCTTCTTTATCATGCTAAGAGGAGCAGGAAAAAGCAAAAAATTTCAGAATTGCACCTTGCAATGCGGAGAAATTACTGTTTGTGCATTTACAATATTCATTGATTTTTGCCATTGAAAAACGTCCAGAAATGATTGAAGCTACTGACTGAATGAAAGGAGCTGGCATCTCATTCTCTTTGAATCTTCTTTATCATGCTAAGAGGAGCAGGAAAAAGCAAAAAATTTCAGAATTGCACCTTGCAATGCGGAGAAATTACTGTTTGTGCATTTACAATATTCATTGATTTTTGCGATTGAAAAACATCATGTTATTCATATACCAGAAATGATTGAAGCTACTGACTGAATGAAAGGAGCTGGCATCTCATTCTCTTTGAATCTTCTTTATCATGCTAAGAGGAGCAGGAAAAAGTAAAAAATTTCAGAATTGCACCTTGCAATGCGGAGAAATTACTGTTTGTGCATTTACAATATTCAATGATTTTTGCCATTGAAAAACGTTATTCACCAGAAATGATTGAAGCTACTGACTGAATGAAAGGAGCTGGCATCTCACTCTCTTTGAATCTTGTTTATCATGCTAAGAGGAGCAGGAAAAAGCAAAAAATTTCAGAATTGCACCTTGCAATGCGGAGAAATTACTGTTTGTGCATTTACAATATTCATTGATTTTGCCATTGAAAAACGTCCAGAAATGATTGAAGCTACTGACTGAATGAAAGGAGCTGGCATCTCACTCTCTTTGAATCTTCTTTATCATGCTAAGAGGAGCAGGAAAAAGCAAAAAATTTCAGAATTGCACCTTGCAATGCGGAGAAATTACTGTTTGTGCATTTACAATATTCATTGATTTTTGCTATTGAAAAACATCATGTTATTCATATACCAGAAATGATTGAAGCTACTGACTGAATGAAAGGAGCTGGCATCTCACTCTCTTTGAATCTTCTTTATCATGCTAAGAGGAGCAGGAAAAAGCAAAAAAATTTCAGAATTGCACCTTGCAATGCGGAGAAATTACTGTTTGTGCATTTATAATATTCAAAGATTTTTGCCATTGAAAAACGTCCAGAAATGATTGAAGCTACTGACTGAACGAAAGGAGCTGGCATCTCACTCTCTTTGAATCTTCTTTATCATGCTAAGAGGAGCAGGAAAAAGCAAAAAAATTTCAGAATTGCACCTTGCAATGCGGAGAAATTACTGTTTGTGCATTTACAATATTCATTGATTTTTGCCATTGAAAAACGTCCAGAAATGATTGAAGCTACTGACTGAATGAAAGGAGCTGGCATCTCACTCTCTTTGAATCTTCTTTATCATGCTAAGAGGAGCAGGAAAAAGCAAAAAATTTCAGAATTGCACCTTGCAATGCGGAGAAATTACTGTTTGTGCATTTACAATATTCATTGATTTTTGCTATTGAAAAACATCATGTTATTCATATACCAGAAATGATTGAAGCTACTGACTGAATGAAAGGAGCTGGCATCTCACTCTCTTTGAATCTTCTTTATCATGCTAAGAGGAGCAGGAAAAAGCAAAAAATTTCAGAATTGCACCTTGCAATGCGGAGAAATTATAGTTTGTGCATTTACAATATTCATTGATTTTTGCCATTGAAAAACTTCAAGAAATGATTGAAGCTACTGACTGAATGAAAGGAGCTGGCATCTCACTCTCTTTGAATCTTCTTTATCATGCTAAGAGGAGCAGGAAAAAGCAAAAAATTTCAGAATTGCACCTTGCAATGCGGAGAAATTACTGTTTGTGCATTTACAATATTCATTGATTTTTGCGATTGAAAAACATCATGTTATTCATATACCAGAAATGATTGAAGCTACTGACTGAATGAAAGGAGCTGGCATCTCACTCTCTTTGAATCTTCTTTATCATGCTAAGAGGAGCAGGAAAAAGTAAAAAATTTCAGAATTGCACCTTGCAATGCGGAGAAATTACTGTTTGTGCATTTACAATATTCAATGATTTTTTGCCATTGAAAAACGTCCAGAAATGATTGAAGCTACTGACTGAATGAAAGGAGCTGGCATCTCACTCTCTTTGAATCTTCTTTATCATGCTAAGAGGAGCAGGAAAAAGCAAAAAATTTCAGAATTGCACCTTGCAATGCGGAGAAATTACTGTTTGTGCATTTACAATATTCATTGATTTTTGCCATTGAAAAACGTCCAGAAATGATTGAAGCTACTGACTGAATGAAAGGAGCTGGCATCTCACTCTCTTTGAATCTTCTTTATCATGCTAAGAGGAGCAGGAAAAAGCAAAAAATTTCAGAATTGCACCTTGCAATGCGGAGAAATTACTGTTTGTGCATTTACAATATTCATTGATTTTTGCCATTGAAAAACATCATGTTATTCATATACCAGAAATGATTGAAGCTACTGACTGAATGAAAGGAGCTGGCATCTCACTCTCTTTGAATCTTCTTTATCATGCTAAGAGGAGCAGGAAAAAGTAAAAAATTTCAGAATTGCACCTTGCAATGCGGAGAAATTACTGTTTGTGCATTTATAATATTCAATGATTTTTGCCATTGAAAAACGTCCAGAAATGATTGAAGCTACTGACTGAACGAAAGGAGCTGGCATCTCACTCTCTTTGAGTCTTCTTTATCATGCTAAGAGGAGCAGGAAAAAGCAAAAAATTTCAGAATTGCACCTTGCAATGCGGAGAAATTACTGTTTGTGCATTTACAATATTCATTGATTTTTGCCATTGAAAAACATCATGTTATTCATATACCAGAAATGTTTGAAGCTACTGACTGAATGAAAGGAGCTGGCATCTCACTCTTTGAATCTTCTTTATCATGCTAAGAGGAGCAGGAAAAAGCAAAAAATTTCAGAATTGCACCTTGCAATGCGGAGAAATTACTGTTTGTGCATTTACAATATTCAATGATTTTTGCCATTGAAAAACGTCCAGAAATGATTGAAGCTACTGACTGAATGAAAGGAGCTGGCATCTCACTCTCTTTGAATCTTGTTTATCATGCTAAGAGGAGCAGGAAAAAGCAAAAAATTTCAGAATTGCACCTTGCAATGCGGAGAAATTACTGTTTGTGCATTTACAATATTCATTGATTTTTGCCATTGAAAAACGTCCAGAAATGATTGAAGCTACTGACTGAATGAAAGGAGCTGGCATCTCACTCTCTTTGAATCTTCTTTATCATGCTAAGAGGAGCAGGAAAAAGCAAAAAATTTCAGAATTGCACCTTGCAATGCGGAGAAATTACTGTTTGTGCATTTACAATATTCATTGATTTTTGCTATTGAAAAACATCATGTTATTCATATACCAGAAATGATTGAAGCTACTGACTGAATGAAAGGAGCTGGCATCTCACTCTCTTTGAATCTTCTTTATCATGCTAAGAGGAGCAGGAAAAAGCAAAAAATTTCAGAATTGCACCTTGCAATGCGGAGAAATTATAGTTTGTGCATTTACAATATTCATTGATTTTTGCCATTGAAAAACGTCCAGAAATGATTGAAGCTACTGACTGAATGAAAGGAGCTGGCATCTCACTCTCTTTGAATCTTCTTTATCATGCTAAGAGGAGCAGGAAAAAGCAAAAAATTTCAGAATTGCACCTTGCAATGCGGAGAAATTACTGTTTGTGCATTTACAATATTCATTGATTTTTGCCATTGAAAAACGTCCAGAAATGATTGAAGCTACTGACTGAATGAAAGGAGCTGGCATCTCACTCTCTTTGAATCTTCTTTATCATGCTAAGAGGAGCAGGAAAAAGCAAAAAATTTCAGAATTGCACCTTGCAATGCGGAGAAATTACTGTTTGTGCATTTACAATATTCATTGATTTTTGCTATTGAAAAACATCATGTTATTCATATACCAGAAATGATTGAAGCTACTGACTGAATGAAAGGAGCTGGCATCTCACTCTCTTTGAATCTTCTTTATCATGCTAAGAGGAGCAGGAAAAAGCAAAAAATTTCAGAATTGCACCTTGCAATGCGGAGAAATTACAGTTTGTGCATTTACAATATTCATTGATTTTTGCCATTGAAAAGCGTCCAGAAATGATTGAAGCTACTGACTGAATGAAAGGAGCTGGCATCTCACTCTCTTTGAATCTTCTTTATCATGCTAAGAGGAGCAGGAAAAAGCAAAAAATTTCAGAATTGCACCTTGCAATGCGGAGAAATTACTGTTTGTGCATTTACAATATTCATTGATTTTTGCCATTGAAAAACGTCCAGAAATGATTGAAGGTACTGACTGAATGAAAGGAGCTGGCATCTCACTCACTTTGAATCTTCTTTATCATGCTAAGAGGAGCAGGAAAAAGCAAAAAATTTCAGAATTGCACCTTGCAATGCGGAGAAATTACTGTTTGTGCATTTACAATATTCATTGATTTTTGCCATTGAAAAACGTCCAGAAATGATTGAAGCTACTGACTGAATGAAAGGAGCTGGCATCTCACTCTCTTTGAATCTTCTTTATCATGCTAAGAGGAGCAGGTAAAAGCAAAAAATTTCAGAATTGCACCTTGCAATGCGGAGAAATTACTGTTTGTGCATTTACAATATTCATTGATTTTTGCCATTGAAAAATGTCCAGAAATGATTGAAGCTACTGACTGAATGAAAGGAGCTGGCATCTCACTCTCTTTGAATCTTCTTTATCATGCTAAGAGGAGCAGGAAAAAGCAAAAAATTTCAGAATTGCGCCTTGCAATGCGGAGAAATTACTGTTTGTGCATTTACAAAATTCATTGATTTTTGCCATTGAAAAATATCATGTTATTCATATACCAGAAATGATTGATGTTTTTCAATGGCAAAAATCAATGAATATTGTAAATGCACAAACAGTAATTTCTCCGCATTGCAAGGTGCAATTCTGAAATTTTTTGCTTTTTCCTGCTAATCCTAGCATGATAAAGAAGATTCAAAGAGAGTGAGATGCCAGCTCCTTTCATTCAGTCAGTAGCTTCAAACATTTCTGGACGTTTTTCAATGGCAAAAATCAATGAATATTGTAAATGCACAAACAGTAATATCTCCACATTGCAAGGTGCAATTCTGAAATTTTTTGCTTTTTCCTGTTAATCCTAGCATGATAAAGAAGATTTAAAGAGAGTGAGATGCCAGCTCCTTTCATTCAGTCAGTAGCTTCAAACATTTCTGGTATATGAAAAACATGTTTTTCAATGGCAAAAATCAATGAATATTGTAAATGCACAAACAGTAATATCTCCACATTGCAAGGTGCAATTCTGAAATTTTTTGCTTTTTCCTGCTAATCCTAGCATGATAAAGAAGATTCAAAGAGAGTGAGATGCCAGCTCCTTTTATTCAGTCAGTAGCTTCAAACATTTCTGGTATATGAAAAACATGTTTTTCAATGGCAAAAATCAATGAATATTGTAAATGCACAAACAGTAATATCTCCACATTGCAAGGTGCAATTCTGAAATTTTTTGCTTTTTCCTGCTAATCCTAGCATGATAAAGAAGATTCAAAGAGAGTGAGATGCCAGCTCCTTTCATTCAGTCAGTAGCTTCAAACATTTCTGGACGTTTTTCAATGGCAAAAATCAATGAATATTGTAAATGCACAAACAGTAATATCTCCACATTGCAAGGTGCAATTCTGAAATTTTTTGCTTTTTCCTGCTAATCCTAGCATGATAAAGAAGATTCAAAGAGAGTGAGATGCCAGCTCCTTTCATTCAGTCAGTAGCTTCAAACATTTCTGGACGTTTTTCAATGGCAAAAATCAATGAATATTGTAAATGCACAAACAGTAATATCTCCACATTGCAAGGTGCAATTCTGAAATTTTTTGCTTTTTCCTGTTAATCCTAGCATGATAAAGAAGATTCAAAGAGAGTGAGATGCCAGCTCCTTTCATTCAGTCAGTAGCTTCAAACATTTCTGGTATATGAAAAACATGTTTTTCAATGGCAAAAATCAATGAATATTGTAAATGCACAAACAGTAATATCTCCACATTGCAAGGTGCAATTCTGAAATTTTTTGTTTTTTCCTGTTAATCCTAGCATGATAAAGAAGATTCAAAGAGAGTGAGATGCCAGCTCCTTTCATTCAGTCAGTAGCTTCAAACGTTTCTGGTATATGAAAAACATGTTTTTCAATGGCAAAAATCAATGAATATTGTAAATGCACAAACAGTAATATCTCCACATTGCAAGGTGCAATTCTGAAATTTTTTGCTTTTTCCTGCTAATCCTAGCATGATAAAGAAGATTCAAAGAGAGTGAGATGCCAGCTCCTTTCATTCAGTCAGTAGCTTCAAACATTTCTGGTATATGAAAAACATGTTTTTCAATGGCAAAAATCAATGAATATTGTAAATGCACAAACAGTAATATCTCCACATTGCAAGGTGCAATTCTGAAATTTTTTGCTTTTTCCTGCTAATCCTAGCATGATAAAGAAGATTCAAAGAGAGTGAGATGCCAGCTCCTTTCAT
The DNA here is from genome assembly GCF_046119375.1 of Phyllobates terribilis. Taxonomy (NCBI): domain Eukaryota; kingdom Metazoa; phylum Chordata; class Amphibia; order Anura; family Dendrobatidae; genus Phyllobates; species Phyllobates terribilis. The sequence goes on from NW_027365423.1 coordinate 7,228, forward strand.
TCAGTCAGTAGCTTCAAACATTTCTGGTATATGAAAAACATGTTTTTCAATGGCAAAAATCAATGAATATTGTAAATGCACAAACAGTAATATCTCCACATTGCAAGGTGCAATTCTGAAATTTTTTGCTTTTTCCTGCTAATCCTAGCATGATAAAGAAGATTCAAAGATAGTGAGATGCCAGCTCCTTTCATTCAGTCAGTAGCTTCAAACATTTCTGGTATATGAAAAACATGTTTTTCAATGGCAAAAATCAATGAATATTGTAAATGCACAAACAGTAATATCTCCACATTGCAAGGTGCAATTCTGAAATTTTTAGCTTTTTCCTGTTAATCCTAGCATGATAAAGAAGATTCAAAGAGAGTGAGATGCCAGCTCCTTTCATTCAGTCAGTAGCTTCAAACATTTCTGGACGTTTTTCAATGGCAAAAATCAATGAATATTGTAAATGCACAAACAGTAATATCTCCACATTGCAAGGTGCAATTCTGAAATTTTTTGCTTTTTCCTGTTAATCCTAGCATGATAAAGAAGATTCAAAGAGAGTGAGATACCAGCTCCTTTCATTCAGTCAGTAGCTTCAAACATTTCTGGTATATGAAAAACATGTTTTTCAATGGCAAAAATCAATGAATATTGTAAATGCACAAACAGTAATATCTCCACATTGCAAGGTGCAATTCTGAAATTTTTTGCTTTTTCCTGCTAATCCTAGCATGATAAAGAAGATTCAAAGAGAGTGAGATGCCAGCTAATTTCATTCAGTCAGTAGCTTCAAACATTTCTGGACGTTTTTCAATGGCAAAAATCAATGAATATTGTAAATGCACAAACAGTAATATCTCCACATTGCAAGGTGCAATTCTGAAATTTTTTGCTTTTTCCTGCTAATCCTAGCATGATAAAGAAGATTCAAAGAGAGTGAGATGCCAGCTCCTTTCATTCAGTCAGTAGCTTCAAACATTTCTTGTATATGAAAAACATGTTTTTCAATGGCAAAAATCAATGAATATTGTAAATGCATAAACAGTAATATCTCCACATTGCAAGGTGCAATTCTGAAATTTTTTGCTTTTTCCTGCTAATCCTAGCATGATAAAGAAGATTCAAAGAGAGTGAGATACCAGCTCCTTTCATTCAGTCAGTAGCTTCAAACATTTCTGGACGTTTTTCAATGGCAAAAATCAATGAATATTGTAAATGCACAAACAGTAATATCTCCACATTGCAAGGTGCAATTCTGAAATTTTTTGCTTTTTCCTGTTAATCCTAGCATGATAAAGAAGATTCAAAGAGAGTGAGATGCCAGCTCCTTTCATTCAAGTCAGTAGCTTCAAATATTTCTGGTATATGAAAAACATGTTTTTCAATGGCAAAAATCAATGAATATTGTAAATGCACAAACAGTAATATCTCCACATTGCAAGGTGCAATTCTGAAATTTTTTGCTTTTTCCTGCTTATCCTAGCATGATAAAGAAGATTCAAAGAGAGTGAGATGCCAGCTCCTTTCATTCAGTCAGTAGCTTCAAACATTTCTGGTATATGAAAAACATGTTTTTCAATGGCAAAAATCAATGAATATTGTAAATGCACAAACAGTAATATCTCCACATTGCAAGGTGCAATTCTGAAATTTTTTTGCTTTTTCCTGCTAATCCTAGCATGATAAAGAAGATTCAAAGAGAGTGAGATGCCAGCTCCTTTCATTCAGTCAGTAGCTTCAAACATTTCTGGACGTTTTTCAATGGCAAAATCAATGAATATTGTAAATGCACAAACAGTAATATCTCCACATTGCAAGGTGCAATTCTGAAATTTTTTGCTTTTTCCTGTTAATCCTAGCATGATAAAGAAGATTCAAAGACAGTGAGATGCCAGCTCCTTTCATTCAGTCAGTAGCTTCAAACATTTCTGGTATATGAAAAACATGTTTTTCAATGGCAAAAATCAATGAATATTGTAAATGCACAAACAGTAATATCTCCACATTGCAAGGTGTAATTCTGAAATTTTTTGCTTTTTCCTGCTAATCCTAGCATGATAAAGAAGATTCAAAGAGAGTGAGATGCCAGCTCCTTTCATTCCGTCAGTAGCTTCAAACATTTCTGGTATATGAAAAACATGTTTTTCAATGGCAAAAATCAATGAATATTGTAAATGCACAAACAGTAATATCTCCACATTGCAAGGTGCAATTCTGAAATTTTTTGCTTTTTCCTGCTAATCCTAGCATGATAAAGAAGATTCAAAGAGAGTGAGATGCCAGCTCCTTTCATTCAGTCAGTAGCTTCAAACATTTCTGGATGTTTTTCAATGGCAAAATCAATGAATATTGTAAATGCACAAACAGTAATATCTCCACATTGCAAGGTGCAATTCTGAAATTTTTTGCTTTTTCCTGCTAATCCTAGCATGATAAAGAAGATTCAAAGAGAGTGAGATGCCAGCTAATTTCATTCAGTCAGTAGCTTGAAACATTTCTGGACGTTTTTCAATGGCAAAAATCAATGAATATTGTAAATGCACAAACAGTAATATCTCCACATTGCAAGGTGCAATTCTGAAATTTTTTGCTTTTTCCTGCTAATCCTAGCATGATAAAGAAGATTCAAAGAGAGTGAGATGCCAGCTCCTTTCATTCAGTCAGTAGCTTCAAACATTTCTTGTATATGAAAAACATGTTTTTCAATGGCAAAAATCAATGAATATTGTAAATGCACAAACAGTAATATCTCCACATTGCAAGGTGCAATTCTGAAATTTTTTGCTTTTTCCTGCTAATCCTAGCATGATAAAGAAGATTCAAAGAGAGTGAGATACCAGCTCCTTTCATTCAGTCAGTAGCTTCAAACATTTCTGGACGTTTTTCAATGGCAAAAATCAATGAATATTGTAAATGCACAAACAGTAATATCTCCACATTGCAAGGTGCAATTCTGAAATTTTTTGCTTTTTCCTGTTAATCCTAGCATGATAAAGAAGATTCAAAGAGAGTGAGATGCCAGCTCCTTTCATTCAAGTCAGTAGCTTCAAACATTTCTGGTATATGAAAAACATGTTTTTCAATGGCAAAAATCAATGAATATTGTAAATGCACAAACAGTAATATCTCCACATTGCAAGGTGCAATTCTGAAATTTTTTGCTTTTTCCTGCTTATCCTAGCATGATAAAGAAGATTCAAAGAGAGTGAGATGCCAGCTCCTTTCATTCAGTCAGTAGCTTCAAACATTTCTGGTATATGAAAAACATGTTTTTCAATGGCAAAAATCAATGAATATTGTAAATGCACAAACAGTAATATCTCCACATTGCAAGGTGCAATTCTGAAATTTTTTTGCTTTTTCCTGCTAATCCTAGCATGATAAAGAAGATTTAAAGAGAGTGAGATGCCAGCTCCTTTCATTCAGTCAGTAGCTTCAAACATTTCTGGACATTTTTCAATGGCAAAATCAATGAATATTGTAAATGCACAAACAGTAATATCTCCACATTGCAAGGTGCAATTCTGAAATTTTTTGCTTTTTCCTGTTAATCCTAGCATGATAAAGAAGATTCAAAGACAGTGAGATGCCAGCTCCTTTCATTCAGTCAGTAGCTTCAAACATTTCTGGTATATGAAAAACATGTTTTTCAATGGCAAAAATCAATGAATATTGTAAATGCACAAACAGTAATATCTCCACATTGCAAGGTGCAATTCTGAAATTTTTTGCTTTTTCCTGCTAATCCTAGCATGATAAAGAAGATTCAAAGAGAGTGAGATGCCAGCTCCTTTCATTCCGTCAGTAGCTTCAAACATTTCTGGTATATGAAAAACATGTTTTTCAATGGCAAAAATCAATGAATATTGTAAATGCACAAACAGTAATATCTCCACATTGCAAGGTGCAATTCTGAAATTTTTTGCTTTTTCCTGCTAATCCTAGCATGATAAAGAAGATTCAAAGAGAGTGAGATGCCAGCTCCTTTCATTCAGTCAGTAGCTTCAAACATTTCTGGACGTTTTTCAATGGCAAAAATCAATGAATATTGTAAATGCACAAACAGTAATATCTCCACATTGCAAGGTGCAATTCTGAAATTTTTTGCTTTTTCCTGCTAATCCTAGCATGATAAAGAAGATTCAAAGAGAGTGAGATGCCAGCTCCTTTCATTCAGTCAGTAGCTTCAAACATTTCTTGTATATGAAAAACATGTTTTTCAATGGCAAAAATCAATGAATATTGTAAATGCACAAACAGCAATATCTCCACATTGCAAGGTGCAATTCTGAAATTTTTTGCTTTTTCCTGCTAATCCTAGCATGATAAAGAAGATTCAAAGAGAGTGAGATGCCAGCTCCTTTCATTCAGTCAGTAGCTTCAAACATTTCTGGACGTTTTTCAATGGCAAAAATCAATGAATATTGTAAATGCACAAACAGTAATATCTCCACATTGCAAGGTGCAATTCTGAAATTTTTTGCTTTTTCCTGTTAATCCTAGCATGATAAAGAAGATTCAAAGAGAGTGAGATGCCAGCTCCTTTCATTCAGTCAGTAGCTTCAAACATTTCTGGTATATGAAAAACATGTTTTTCAATGGCAAAAATCAATGAATATTGTAAATGCACAAACAGTAATATCTCCACATTGCAAGGTGCAATTCTGAAATTTTTTGCTTTTTCCTGCTAATCCTAGCATGATAAAGAAGATTCAAAGAGAGTGAGATGCCAGCTCCTTTCATTCAGTCAGTAGCTTCAAACATTTCTGGTATATGAAAAACATGTTTTTCAATGGCAAAAATCAATGAATATTGTAAATGCACAAACAGTAATATCTCCACATTGCAAGGTGCAATTCTGAAATTTTTTGCTTTTTCCTGCTAATCCAAGCATGATAAAGAAGATTCAAAGAGAGTGAGATGCCAGCTCCTTTCATTCAGTCAGTAGCTTCAAACATTTCTGGTATATGAATAACATGATGTTTTTCAATGGCAAAAATCAATGAATATTGTAAATGCACAAACAGTAATTTCTCCGCATTGCAAGGTGCAATTCTGAAATTTTTTGCTTTTTCCTGCTCCTCTTAGCATGATAAAGACGATTCAAAGAGAGTGAGATGCCAGCTCCTTTCATTCAGTCAGTAGCTTCAATCATTTCTGGACGTTTTTCAATGGCAAAAATCAATGAATATTGTAAATGCACAAACAGTAATTTCTCCGCATTGCAAGGTGCAATTCTGAAATTTTTTGCTTTTTCCTGCTCCTCTTAGCATGATAAAGAAAATTCAGAGTGAGATGCCAGCTGCTTTCATTCAGTCAGTAGCTTCAATCATTTCTGGACGTTTTTCAATGGCAAAAATCAATGAATATTGTAAATGCACAAACAGTAATATCTCCACATTGCAAGGTGCAATTCTGAAATTTTTTGCTTTTTCCTGTTAATCCTAGCATGATAAAGAAGATTCAAAGAGAGTGAGATGCCAGCTCCTTTCATTCAGTCAGTAGCTTCAAACATTTCTGGTATATGAAAAACATGTTTTTCAATGGCAAAAATCAATGAATATTGTAAATGCACAAACAGTAATATCTCCACATTGCAAGGTGCAATTCTGAAATTTTTTGCTTTTTCCTGCTAATCCAAGCATGATAAAGAAGATTCAAAGAGAGTGAGATGCCAGCTCCTTTCATTCAGTCAGTAGCTTCAAACATTTCTGGTATATGAATAACATGATGTTTTTCAATGGCAAAAATCAATGAATATTGTAAATGCACAAACAGTAATTTCTCCGCATTGCAAGGTGCAATTCTGAAATTTTTTGCTTTTTCCTGCTCCTCTTAGCATGATAAAGAAGATTCAAAGAGAGTGAGATGCCAGCTCCTTTCACTCAATCAGTAGCTTCAAACATTTCTGGTATATGAATAACATAATGTTTTTCAATGGCAAAAATCAATGAATATTGTAAATGCACAAACAGTAATTTCTCCGCATTGCAAGGTGCAATTCTGAAATTTTTTGCTTTTTCCTGCTCCTCTTAGCATGATAAAGACGATTCAAAGAGAGTGAGATGCCAGCTCCTTTCATTCAGTCAGTAGCTTCAATCATTTCTGGACGTTTTTCAATGGCAAAAATCAATGAATATTGTAAATGCACAAAGAGTAATTTCTCCGCATTGCAAGGTGCAATTCTGAAATTTTTTGCTTTTTCCTGCTCCTCTTAGCATGATAAAGAAAATTCAGAGTGAGATGCCAGCTGCTTTCATTCAGTCAGTAGCTTCAATCATTTCTGGACGTTTTTCAATGGCAAAAATCAATGAATATTGTAAATGCACAAACAGTAATTTCTCCGCATTGCAAGGTGCAATTCTGAAATTTTTTGCTTTTTCCTGCTCCTCTTAGCATGATAAAGAAGATTCAAAGAGAGTGAGATGCCAGCTCCTTTCGTTCAGTCAGTAGCTTCAATCATTTCTGGACGTTTTTCAAAGGCAAAAATCATTGAATATTGTAAATGCACAAACAGTAATTTCTCCGCATTGCAAGGTGCAATTCTGAAATTTTTTACTTTTTCCTGCTCCTCTTAGCATGATAAAGAAGATTCAAAGAGAGTGAGATGCCAGCTCCTTTTATTCAGTCAGTAGCTTCAATCATTTCTGGTATATGAATAACATGATGTTTTTCAATGGCAAAAATCAATGAATATTGTAAATGCACAAACAGTAATTTCTCCGCATTGCAAGGTGCAATTCTGAAGTTTTTTGCTTTTTCCTGCTCCTCTTAGCATGATAAAGAAGATTCAAAGAGAGTGAGATGCCAGCTCCTTTCATTCAGTCAGTAGCTTCAATCATTTCTGGACGTTTTTCAATGGCAAAAATCATTGAATATTGTAAATGCACAAACAGTAATTTCTCCGCATTGCAAGGTGCAATTCTGAAATTTTTTACTTTTTCCTGCTTCTCTTAGCATGATAAAGAAGATTCAAAGAGAGTGAGATGCCAGCTCCTTTCATTCAGTCAGTAGCTTCAATCATTTCTGGTATATGAATAACATGATGTTTTTCAATGTCAAAAATCAATGAATATTGTAAATGCACAAACAGTAATTTCTCCGCATTGCAAGGTGCAATTCTGAAATTTTTTGCTTTTTCCTGCTCCTCTTAGCATGATAAAGAAGATTCAAAGAGAGTGAGATGCCAGCTCCTTTCATTCAGTCAGTAGCTTCAATCATTTCTGGACGTTTTTCAATGGCAAAAATCAATGAATATTGTAAATGCACAAACAGTAATTTCTCCGCATTGCAAGGTGCAATTCTGAAATTTTTTGCTTTTTCCTGCTCCTCTTAGCATGATAAAGAAAATTCAGAGTGAGATGCCAGCTCCTTTCATTCAGTCAGTAGCTTCAATCATTTCTGGACGTTTTTCAATGGCAAAAATCAATGAATATTGTAAATGCACAAACAGTAATTTCTCCGCATTGCAAGGTGCAATTCTGAAATTTTTTGCTTTTTCCTGCTCCTCTTAGCATGATAAAGAAGATTCAAAGAGAGTGAGATGCCAGCTCCTTTCATTCAGTCAGTAGCTTCAAACATTTCTGGTATATGAATAACATGATGTTTTTCAATGGCAAAAATCAATGAATATTGTAAATGCACAAACAGTAATTTCTCCGCATTGCAAGGTGCAATTCTGAAATTTTTTGCTTTTTCCTGCTCCTCTTAGCATGATAAAGAAGATTCAAAGAGAGTGAGATGCCAGCTCCTTTCGTTCAGTCAGTAGCTTCAATCATTTCTGGACGTTTTTCAAAGGCAAAAATCATTGAATATTGTAAATGCACAAAGAGTAATTTCTCCGCATTGCAAGGTGCAATTCTGAAATTTTTTACTTTTTCCTGCTCCTCTTAGCATGATAAAGAAGATTCAAAGAGAGTGAGATGCCAGCTCCTTTCATTCAGTCAGTAGCTTCAATCATTTCTGGTATATGAATAACATGATGTTTTTCAATGGCAAAAATCAATGAATATTGTAAATGCACAAACAGTAATTTCTCCGCATTGCAAGGTGCAATTCTGAAGTTTTTTGCTTTTTCCTGCTCCTCTTAGCATGATAAAGAAGATTCAAAGAGAGTGAGATGCCAGCTCCTTTCATTCAGTCAGTAGCTTCAATCATTTCTGGACGTTTTTCAATGGCAAAAATCATTGAATATTGTAAATGCACAAACAGTAATTTCTCCGCATTGCAAGGTGCAATACTGAAATTTTTTACTTTTTCCTGCTCCTCTTAGCATGATAAAGAAGATTCAAAGAGAGTGAGATGCCAGCTCCTTTCATTCAGTCAGTAGCTTCAATCATTTCTGGTATATGAATAACATGATGTTTTTCAATGGCAAAAATCAATGAATATTGTAAATGCACAAACAGTAATTTCTCCGCATTGCAAGGTGCAATTCTGAAATTTTTTGCTTTTTCCTGCTCCTCTTAGCATAATAAAGAAGATTCAAAGAAAGTGAGATGCCAGCTCCTTTCATTCAGTCAGTAGCTTCAATCATTTCTGGACGTTTTTCAATGGCAAACATCAATGAATATTGTAAATGCACAAACAGTAATTTCTTCGCATTGCAAGGTGCAATTCTGAAATTTTTTGCTTTTTCCTGCTTCTCTTAGCATGATAAACAAGATTCAAAGAGAGTGAGATGCCAGCTCCTTTCATTCAGTCAGTAGCTTCAATCATTTCTGGACGTTTTTCAATGGCAAAAATCAATGAATATTGTAAATGCACAAACAGTAATTTCTCCGCATTGCAAGGTGCAATTCTGAAATTTTTTACTTTTTCCTGCTCCTCTTAGCATGATAAAGAAGATTCAAAGAGAGTGAGATGCCAGCTCCTTTCATTCAGTCAGTAGCTTCAAACATTCCTGGTATATGAATAACATAATGTTTTTCAATGGCAAAAATCAATGAATATTGTAAATGCACAAACAGTAATTTCTCCGCATTGCAAGGTGCAATTCTGAAATTTTTTGCTTTTTCCTGCTCCTCTTAGCATGATAAAGAAGATTCAAAGAGAGTGAGATGCCAGCTCCTTTCATTCAGTCAGTAGCTTCAATCATTTCTGGACGTTTTTCAATTGCAAAAATCAATGAATATTGTAAATGCACAAACAGTAATTTCTCCGCATTGCAAGGTGCAATTCTGAAATTTTTTGCTTTTTCCTGCTCCTCTTAGCATGATAAAGAAGATTCAAAGAGAGTGAGATGCCAGCTCCTTTCATTCAGTCAGTAGCTTCAAACATTTCTGGTATATGAATAACATGATGTTTTTCAATGGCAAAAATCAATGAATATTGTAAATGCACAAACAGTAATTTCTCCGCATTGCAAGGTGCAATTCTGAAATTTTTTGCTTTTTCCTGCTCCTCTTAGCATGATAAAGAAGATTCAAAGAGAGTGAGATGCCAGCTCCTTTCATTCAGTCAGTAGCATCAATCATTTCTGGTATATGAATAACATGATGTTTTTCAATGGCAAAAATCAATGAATATTGTAAATGCACAAACAGTAATTTCTCCGCATTGCAAGGTGCAATTCTGAAATTTTTTGCTTTTTCCTGCTCCTCTTAGCATGATAAAGAAGATTCAAAGAGAGTGAGATGCCAGCTCCTTTCGTTCAGTCAGTAGCTTCAATCATTTCTGGACGTTTTTCAAAGGCAAAAATCATTGAATATTGTAAATGCACAAACAGCAATTTCTCCGCATTGCAAGGTGCAATTCTGAAATTTTTTACTTTTTCCTGCTCCTCTTAGCATGATAAAGAAGATTCAAAGAGAGTGAGATGCCAGCTCCTTTCATTCAGTCAGTAGCTTCAATCATTTCTGGTATATGAATAACATGATGTTTTTCAATGGCAAAAATCAATGAATATTGTAAATGCACAAACAGTAATTTCTCCGCATTGCAAGGTGCAATTCTGAAATTTTTTGCTTTTTCCTGCTAGTCTTAGCATGATAAAGAAGATTCAAAGAGAGTGAGATGCCAGCTCCTTTCATTCAGTCAGTAGCTTCAATCATTTCTGGACGTTTTTCAATGGCAAAAATCATTGAATATTGTAAATGCACAAACAGTAATTTCTCCGCATTGCAAGGTGCAATTCTGAAATTTTTTACTTTTTCCTGCTCCTCTTAGCATGATAAAGAAGATTCAAAGAGAGTGAGATGCCAGCTCCTTTCATTCAGTCAGTAGCTTCAATCATTTCTGGTATATGAATAACATGATGTTTTTCAATGGCAAAAATCAATGAATATTGTAAATGCACAAACAGTAATTTCTCCGCATTGCAAGGTGCAATTCTGAAATTTTTTGCTTTTTCCTGCTCCTCTTAGCATGATAAAGAAGATTCAAAGAGAGTGAGATGCCAGCTCCTTTCATTCAGTCAGTAGCTTCAATCATTTCTGGACGTTTTTCAATGGCAAAAATCAATGAATATTGTAAATGCACAAACAGTAATTTCTCCGCATTGCAAGGTGCAATTCTGAAATTTTTTGCTTTTTCCTGCTCCTCTTAGCATGATAAACAAGATTAAAAGAGAGTGAGATGCCAGCTCCTTTCATTCAGTCAGTAGCTTCAATCATTTCTGGACGTTTTTCAATGGCAAAAATCAATGAATATTGTAAATGCACAAACAGTAATATCTCCACATTGCAAGGTGCAATTCTGAAATTTTTTGCTTTTTCCTGTTAATCCTAGCATGATAAAGAAGATTCAAAGAGAGTGAGATGCCAGCTCCTTTCATTGAAGTCAGTAGCTTCAAACATTTCTGGTATATGAAAAACATGTTTTTCAATGGCAAAAATCAATGAATATTGTAAATGCACAAACAGTAATATCTCCACATTGCAAGGTGCAATTCTGAAATTTTTTGCTTTTTCCTGCTTATCCTAGCATGATAAAGAAGATTCAAAGAGAGTGAGATGCCAGCTCCTTTCATTCAGTCAGTAGCTTCAAACATTTCTGGTATATGAAAAACATGTTTTTCAATGGCAAAAATCAATGAATATTGTAAATGCACAAACAGTAATATCTCCACATTGCAAGGTGCAATTCTGAAATTTTTTTGCTTTTTCCTGCTAATCCTAGCATGATAAAGAAGATTTAAAGAGAGTGAGATGCCAGCTCCTTTCATTCAGTCAGTAGCTTCAAACATTTCTGGACGTTTTTCAATGGCAAAATCAATGAATATTGTAAATGCACAAACAGTAATATCTCCACATTGCAAGGTGCAATTCTGAAATTTTTTGCTTTTTCCTGTTAATCCTAGCATGATAAAGAAGATTCAAAGACAGTGAGATGCCAGCTCCTTTCATTCAGTCAGTAGCTTCAAACATTTCTGGTATATGAAAAACATGTTTTTCAATGGCAAAAATCAATGAATATTGTAAATGCACAAACAGTAATATCTCCACATTGCAAGGTGCAATTCTGAAATTTTTTGCTTTTTCCTGCTAATCCTAGCATGATAAAGAAGATTCAAAGAGAGTGAGATGCCAGCTCCTTTCATTCAGTCAGTAGCTTCAAACATTTCTGGACGTTTTTCAATGGCAAAAATCAATGAATATTGTAAATGCACAAACAGTAATTTCTCCGCATTGCAAGGTGCAATTCTGAAATTTTTTGCTTTTTCCTGCTCCTCTTAGCATGATAAAGAAGATTCAAAGAGAGTGAGATGCCAGCTCCTTTCATTCAGTCAGTAGCTTCAAACATTTCTGGTATATGAATAACATGATGTTTTTCAATGGCAAAAATCAATGAATATTGTAAATGCACAAACAGTAATTTCTCCGCATTGCAAGGTGCAATTCTGAAATTTTTTGCTTTTTCCTGCTCCTCTTAGCATGATAAAGACGATTCAAAGAGAGTGAGATGCCAGCTCCTTTCATTCAGTCAGTAGCTTCAATCATTTCTGGACGTTTTTCAATGGCAAAAATCAATGAATATTGTAAATGCACAAACAGTAATTTCTCCGCATTGCAAGGTGCAATTCTGAAATTTTTTGCTTTTTCCTGCTCCTCTTAGCATGATAAAGAAAATTCAGAGTGAGATGCCAGCTGCTTTCATTCAGTCAGTAGCTTCAATCATTTCTGGACGTTTTTCAATGGCAAAAATCAATGAATATTGTAAATGCACAAACAGTAATATCTCCACATTGCAAGGTGCAATTCTGAAATTTTTTGCTTTTTCCTGTTAATCCTAGCATGATAAAGAAGATTCAAAGAGAGTGAGATGCCAGCTCCTTTCATTCAGTCAGTAGCTTCAAACATTTCTGGTATATGAAAAACATGTTTTTCAATGGCAAAAATCAATGAATATTGTAAATGCACAAACAGTAATATCTCCACATTGCAAGGTGCAATTCTGAAATTTTTTGCTTTTTCCTGCTAATCCAAGCATGATAAAGAAGATTCAAAGAGAGTGAGATGCCAGCTCCTTTCATTCAGTCAGTAGCTTCAAACATTTCTGGTTTATGAATAACATGATGTTTTTCAATGGCAAAAATCAATGAATATTGTAAATGCACAAACAGTAATTTCTCCGCATTGCAAGGTGCAATTCTGAAATTTTTTGCTTTTTCCTGCTCCTCTTAGCATGATAAAGAAGATTCAAAGAGAGTGAGATGCCAGCTCCTTTCACTCAGTCAGTAGCTTCAAACATTTCTGGTATATGAATAACATAATGTTTTTCAATGGCAAAAATCAATGAATATTGTAAATGCACAAACAGTAATTTCTCCGCATTGCAAGGTGCAATTCTGAAATTTTTTGCTTTTTCCTGCTCCTCTTAGCATGATAAAGACGATTCAAAGAGAGTGAGATGCCAGCTCCTTTCATTCAGTCAGTAGCTTCAATCATTTCTGGACGTTTTTCAATGGCAAAAATCAATGAATATTGTAAATGCACAAAGAGTAATTTCTCCGCATTGCAAGGTGCAATTCTGAAATTTTTTGCTTTTTCCTGCTCCTCTTAGCATGATAAAGAAAATTCAGAGTGAGATGCCAGCTGCTTTCATTCAGTCAGTAGCTTCAATCATTTCTGGACGTTTTTCAATGGCAAAAATCAATGAATATTGTAAATGCACAAACAGTAATTTCTCCGCATTGCAAGGTGCAATTCTGAAATTTTTTGCTTTTTCCTGCTCCTCTTAGCATGATAAAGAAGATTCAAAGAGAGTGAGATGCCAGCTCCTTTCGTTCAGTCAGTAGCTTCAATCATTTCTGGACGTTTTTCAAAGGCAAAAATCATTGAATATTGTAAATGCACAAACAGTAATTTCTCCGCATTGCAAGGTGCAATTCTGAAATTTTTTACTTTTTCCTGCTCCTCTTAGCATGATAAAGAAGATTCAAAGAGAGTGAGATGCCAGCTCCTTTTATTCAGTCAGTAGCTTCAATCATTTCTGGTATATGAATAACATGATGTTTTTCAATGGCAAAAATCAATGAATATTGTAAATGCACAAACAGTAATTTCTCCGCATTGCAAGGTGCAATTCTGAAGTTTTTTGCTTTTTCCTGCTCCTCTTAGCATGATAAAGAAGATTCAAAGAGAGTGAGATGCCAGCTCCTTTCATTCAGTCAGTAGCTTCAATCATTTCTGGACGTTTTTCAATGGCAAAAATCATTGAATATTGTAAATGCACAAACAGTAATTTCTCCGCATTGCAAGGTGCAATTCTGAAATTTTTTACTTTTTCCTGCTTCTCTTAGCATGATAAAGAAGATTCAAAGAGAGTGAGATGCCAGCTCCTTTCATTCAGTCAGTAGCTTCAATCATTTCTGGTATATGAATAACATGATGTTTTTCAATGTCAAAAATCAATGAATATTGTAAATGCACAAACAGTAATTTCTCCACATTGCAAGGTGCAATTCTGAAATTTTTTGCTTTTTCCTGCTCCTCTTAGCATGATAAAGAAGATTCAAAGAGAGTGAGATGCCAGCTCCTTTCATTCAGTCAGTAGCTTCAATCATTTCTGGACGTTTTTCAATGGCAAAAATCAATGAATATTGTAAATGCACAAACAGTAATTTCTCCGCATTGCAAGGTGCAATTCTGAAATTTTTTGCTTTTTCCTGCTCCTCTTAGCATGATAAAGAAAATTCAGAGTGAGATGCCAGCTCCTTTCATTCAGTCAGTAGCTTCAATCATTTCTGGACGTTTTTCAATGGCAAAAATCAATGAATATTGTAAATGCACAAACAGTAATTTCTCCGCATTGCAAGGTGCAATTCTGAAATTTTTTGCTTTTTCCTGCTCCTCTTAGCATGATAAAGAAGATTCAAAGAGAGTGAGATGCCAGCTCCTTTCATTCAGTCAGTAGCTTCAAACATTTCTGGTATATGAATAACATGATGTTTTTCAATGGCAAAAATCAATGAATATTGTAAATGCACAAACAGTAATTTCTCCGCATTGCAAGGTGCAATTCTGAAATTTTTTGCTTTTTCCTGCTCCTCTTAGCATGATAAAGAAGATTCAAAGAGAGTGAGATGCCAGCTCCTTTCGTTCAGTCAGTAGCTTCAATCATTTCTGGACGTTTTTCAAAGGCAAAAATCATTGAATATTGTAAATGCACAAAGAGTAATTTCTCCGCATTGCAAGGTGCAATTCTGAAATTTTTTACTTTTTCCTGCTCCTCTTAGCATGATAAAGAAGATTCAAAGAGAGTGAGATGCCAGCTCCTTTCATTCAGTCAGTAGCTTCAATCATTTCTGGAATATGAATAACATGATGTTTTTCAATGGCAAAAATCAATGAATATTGTAAATGCACAAACAGTAATTTCTCCGCATTGCAAGGTGCAATTCTGAAGTTTTTTGCTTTTTCCTGCTCCTCTTAGCATGATAAAGAAGATTCAAAGAGAGTGAGATGCCAGCTCCTTTCATTCAGTCAGTAGCTTCAATCATTTCTGGACGTTTTTCAATGGCAAAAATCATTGAATATTGTAAATGCACAAACAGTAATTTCTCCGCATTGCAAGGTGCAATACTGAAATTTTTTACTTTTTCCTGCTCCTCTTAGCATGATAAAGAAGATTCAAAGAGAGTGAGATGCCAGCTCCTTTCATTCAGTCAGTAGCTTCAATCATTTGTGGTATATGAATAACATGATGTTTTTCAATGGCAAAAATCAATGAATATTGTAAATGCACAAACAGTAATTTCTCCGCATTGCAAGGTGCAATTCTGAAATTTTTTGCTTTTTCCTGCTCCTCTTAGCATAATAAAGAAGATTCAAAGAAAGTGAGATGCCAGCTCCTTTCATTCAGTCAGTAGCTTCAATCATTTCTGGACGTTTTTCAATGGCAAACATCAATGAATATTGTAAATGCACAAACAGTAATTTCTTCGCATTGCAAGGTGCAATTCTGAAATTTTTTGCTTTTTCCTGCTTCTCTTAGCATGATAAACAAGATTCAAAGAGAGTGAGATGCCAGCTCCTTTCATTCAGTCAGTAGCTTCAAACATTTCTGGTATATGAATAACATGATGTTTTTCAATGGCAAAAATCAATGAATATTGTAAATGCACAAACAGTAATTTCTCCGCATTGCAAGGTGCAATTCTGAAATTTTTTGCTTTTTCCTGCTCCTCTTAGCATGATAAAGACGATTCAAAGAGAGTGAGATGCCAGCTCCTTTCATTCAGTCAGTAGCTTCAATCATTTCTGGACGTTTTTCAATGGCAAAAATCAATGAATATTGTAAATGCACAAACAGTAATTTCTCCGCATTGCAAGGTGCAATTCTGAAATTTTTTGCTTTTTCCTGCTCCTCTTAGCATGATAAAGAAAATTCAGAGTGAGATGCCAGCTGCTTTCATTCAGTCAGTAGCTTCAATCATTTCTGGACGTTTTTCAATGGCAAAAATCAATGAATATTGTAAATGCACAAACAGTAATATCTCCACATTGCAAGGTGCAATTCTGAAATTTTTTGCTTTTTCCTGTTAATCCTAGCATGATAAAGAAGATTCAAAGAGAGTGAGATGCCAGCTCCTTTCATTCAGTCAGTAGCTTCAAACATTTCTGGTATATGAAAAACATGTTTTTCAATGGCAAAAATCAATGAATATTGTAAATGCACAAACAGTAATATCTCCACATTGCAAGGTGCAATTCTGAAATTTTTTGCTTTTTCCTGCTAATCCAAGCATGATAAAGAAGATTCAAAGAGAGTGAGATGCCAGCTCCTTTCATTCAGTCAGTAGCTTCAAACATTTCTGGTTTATGAATAACATGATGTTTTTCAATGGCAAAAATCAATGAATATTGTAAATGCACAAACAGTAATTTCTCCGCATTGCAAGGTGCAATTCTGAAATTTTTTGCTTTTTCCTGCTCCTCTTAGCATGATAAAGAAGATTCAAAGAGAGTGAGATGCCAGCTCCTTTCACTCAGTCAGTAGCTTCAAACATTTCTGGTATATGAATAACATAATGTTTTTCAATGGCAAAAATCAATGAATATTGTAAATGCACAAACAGTAATTTCTCCGCATTGCAAGGTGCAATTCTGAAATTTTTTGCTTTTTCCTGCTCCTCTTAGCATGATAAAGACGATTCAAAGAGAGTGAGATGCCAGCTCCTTTCATTCAGTCAGTAGCTTCAATCATTTCTGGACGTTTTTCAATGGCAAAAATCAATGAATATTGTAAATGCACAAAGAGTAATTTCTCCGCATTGCAAGGTGCAATTCTGAAATTTTTTGCTTTTTCCTGCTCCTCTTAGCATGATAAAGAAAATTCAGAGTGAGATGCCAGCTGCTTTCATTCAGTCAGTAGCTTCAATCATTTCTGGACGTTTTTCAATGGCAAAAATCAATGAATATTGTAAATGCACAAACAGTAATTTCTCCGCATTGCAAGGTGCAATTCTGAAATTTTTTGCTTTTTCCTGCTCCTCTTAGCATGATAAAGAAGATTCAAAGAGAGTGAGATGCCAGCTCCTTTCGTTCAGTCAGTAGCTTCAATCATTTCTGGACGTTTTTCAAAGGCAAAAATCATTGAATATTGTAAATGCACAAACAGTAATTTCTCCGCATTGCAAGGTGCAATTCTGAAATTTTTTACTTTTTCCTGCTCCTCTTAGCATGATAAAGAAGATTCAAAGAGAGTGAGATGCCAGCTCCTTTTATTCAGTCAGTAGCTTCAATCATTTCTGGTATATGAATAACATGATGTTTTTCAATGGCAAAAATCAATGAATATTGTAAATGCACAAACAGTAATTTCTCCGCATTGCAAGGTGCAATTCTGAAGTTTTTTGCTTTTTCCTGCTCCTCTTAGCATGATAAAGAAGATTCAAAGAGAGTGAGATGCCAGCTCCTTTCATTCAGTCAGTAGCTTCAATCATTTCTGGACGTTTTTCAATGGCAAAAATCATTGAATATTGTAAATGCACAAACAGTAATTTCTCCGCATTGCAAGGTGCAATTCTGAAATTTTTTACTTTTTCCTGCTTCTCTTAGCATGATAAAGAAGATTCAAAGAGAGTGAGATGCCAGCTCCTTTCATTCAGTCAGTAGCTTCAATCATTTCTGGTATATGAATAACATGATGTTTTTCAAGGTCAAAAATCAATGAATATTGTAAATGCACAAACAGTAATTTCTCCGCATTGCAAGGTGCAATTCTGAAATTTTTTGCTTTTTCCTGCTCCTCTTAGCATGATAAAGAAGATTCAAAGAGAGTGAGATGCCAGCTCCTTTCATTCAGTCAGTAGCTTCAATCATTTCTGGACGTTTTTCAATGGCAAAAATCAATGAATATTGTAAATGCACAAACAGTAATTTCTCCGCATTGCAAGGTGCAATTCTGAAATTTTTTGCTTTTTCCTGCTCCTCTTAGCATGATAAAGAAAATTCAGAGTGAGATGCCAGCTCCTTTCATTCAGTCAGTAGCTTCAATCATTTCTGGACGTTTTTCAATGGCAAAAATCAATGAATATTGTAAATGCACAAACAGTAATTTCTCCGCATTGCAAGGTGCAATTCTGAAATTTTTTGCTTTTTCCTGCTCCTCTTAGCATGATAAAGAAGATTCAAAGAGAGTGAGATGCCAGCTCCTTTCATTCAGTCAGTAGCTTCAAACATTTCTGGTATATGAATAACATGATGTTTTTCAATGGCAAAAATCAATGAATATTGTAAATGCACAAACAGTAATTTCTCCGCATTGCAAGGTGCAATTCTGAAATTTTTTGCTTTTTCCTGCTCCTCTTAGCATGATAAAGAAGATTCAAAGAGAGTGAGATGCCAGCTCCTTTCGTTCAGTCAGTAGCTTCAATCATTTCTGGACGTTTTTCAAAGGCAAAAATCATTGAATATTGTAAATGCACAAAGAGTAATTTCTCCGCATTGCAAGGTGCAATTCTGAAATTTTTTACTTTTTCCTGCTCCTCTTAGCATGATAAAGAAGATTCAAAGAGAGTGAGATGCCAGCTCCTTTCATTCAGTCAGTAGCTTCAATCATTTCTGGAATATGAATAACATGATGTTTTTCAATGGCAAAAATCAATGAATATTGTAAATGCACAAACAGTAATTTCTCCGCATTGCAAGGTGCAATTCTGAAGTTTTTTGCTTTTTCCTGCTCCTCTTAGCATGATAAAGAAGATTCAAAGAGAGTGAGATGCCAGCTCCTTTCATTCAGTCAGTAGCTTCAATCATTTCTGGACGTTTTTCAATGGCAAAAATCATTGAATATTGTAAATGCACAAACAGTAATTTCTCCGCATTGCAAGGTGCAATACTGAAATTTTTTACTTTTTCCTGCTCCTCTTAGCATGATAAAGAAGATTCAAAGAGAGTGAGATGCCAGCTCCTTTCATTCAGTCAGTAGCTTCAATCATTTCTGGTATATGAATAACATGATGTTTTTCAATGGCAAAAATCAATGAATATTGTAAATGCACAAACAGTAATTTCTCCGCATTGCAAGGTGCAATTCTGAAATTTTTTGCTTTTTCCTGCTCCTCTTAGCATAATAAAGAAGATTCAAAGAAAGTGAGATGCCAGCTCCTTTCATTCAGTCAGTAGCTTCAATCATTTCTGGACGTTTTTCAATGGCAAACATCAATGAATATTGTAAATGCACAAACAGTAATTTCTTCGCATTGCAAGGTGCAATTCTGAAATTTTTTGCTTTTTCCTGCTTCTCTTAGCATGATAAACAAGATTCAAAGAGAGTGAGATGCCAGCTCCTTTCATTCAGTCAGTAGCTTCAATCATTTCTGGACGTTTTTCAATGGCAAAAATCAATGAATATTGTAAATGCACAAACAGTAATTTCTCCGCATTGCAAGGTGCAATTCTGAAATTTTTTACTTTTTCCTGCTCCTCTTAGCATGATAAAGAAGATTCAAAGAGAGTGAGATGCCAGCTCCTTTCATTCAGTCAGTAGCTTCAAACATTCCTGGTATATGAATAACATAATGTTTTTCAATGGCAAAAATCAATGAATATTGTAAATGCACAAACAGTAATTTCTCCGCATTGCAAGGTGCAATTCTGAAATTTTTTGCTTTTTCCTGCTCCTCTTAGCATGATAAAGAAGATTCAAAGAGAGTGAGATGCCAGCTCCTTTCATTCAGTCAGTAGCTTCAATCATTTCTGGACGTTTTTCAATTGCAAAAATCAATGAATATTGTAAATGCACAAACAGTAATTTCTCCGCATTGCAAGGAGCAATTCTGAAATTTTTTGCTTTTTCCTGCTCCTCTTAGCATGATAAAGAAGATTCAAAGAGAGTGAGATGCCAGCTCCTTTCATTCAGTCAGTAGCTTCAAACATTTCTGGTATATGAATAACATGATGTTTTTCAATGGCAAAAATCAATGAATATTGTAAATGCACAAACAGTAATTTCTCCGCATTGCAAGGTGCAATTCTGAAATTTTTTGCTTTTTCCTGCTCCTCTTAGCATGATAAAGAAGATTCAAAGAGAGTGAGATGCCAGCTCCTTTCATTCAGTCAGTAGCATCAATCATTTCTGGTATATGAATAACATGATGTTTTTCAATGGCAAAAATCAATGAATATTGTAAATGCACAAACAGTAATTTCTCCGCATTGCAAGGTGCAATTCTGAAATTTTTTGCTTTTTCCTGCTCCTCTTAGCATGATAAAGAAGATTCAAAGAGAGTGAGATGCCAGCTCCTTTCGTTCAGTCAGTAGCTTCAATCATTTCTGGACGTTTTTCAAAGGCAAAAATCATTGAATATTGTAAATGCACAAACAGTAATTTCTCCGCATTGCAAGGTGCAATTCTGAAATTTTTTACTTTTTCCTGCTCCTCTTAGCATGATAAAGAAGATTCAAAGAGAGTGAGATGCCAGCTCCTTTCATTCAGTCAGTAGCTTCAATCATTTCTGGTATATGAATAACATGATGTTTTTCAATGGCAAAAATCAATGAATATTGTAAATGCACAAACAGTAATTTCTCCGCATTGCAAGGTGCAATTCTGAAATTTTTTGCTTTTTCCTGCTCCTCTTAGCATGATAAAGAAGATTCAAAGAGAGTGAGATGCCAGCTCCTTTCATTCAGTCAGTAGCTTCAATCATTTCTGGACGTTTTTCAATGGCAAAAATCATTGAATATTGTAAATGCACAAACAGTAATTTCTCCGCATTGCAAGGTGCAATTCTGAAATTTTTTGCTTTTTCCTGCTCCTCTTAGCATGATAAAGAAGATTCAAAGAGAGTGAGATGCCAGCTCCTTTCATTCAGTCAGTAGCTTCAATCATTTCTGGACGTTTTTCAATGGCAAAAATCAATGAATATTGTAAATGCACAAACAGTAATTTCTCCGCATTGCAAGGTGCAATTCTGAAATTTTTTGCTTTTTCCTGCTCCTCTTAGCATGATAAACAAGATTAAAAGAGAGTGAGATGCCAGCTCCTTTCATTCAGTCAGTAGCTTCAATCATTTCTGGACGTTTTTCAATGGCAAAAATCAATGAATATTGTAAATGCACAAACAGTAATTTCTCCGCATTGCAAGGTGCAATTCTGAAATTTTTTGCTTTTTCCTGCTCCTCTTAGCATGATAAAGAAGATTCAAAGAGAGTGAGATGCCAGCTCCTTTCATTCAGTCAGTAGCTTCAAACATTCCTGGTATATGAATAACATGATGTTTTTCAATGGCAAAAATCAATGAATATTGTAAATGCACAAACAGTAATTTCTCCGCATTGCAAGGTGCAATTCTGAAATTTTTTGCTTTTTCCTGCTCCTCTTAGCATGATAAAGAAGATTCAAAGAGAGTGAGATGCCAGCTCCTTTCATTCAGTCAGTAGCATCAATCATTTCTGGTATATGAATAACATGATGTTTTTCAATGGCAAAAATCAATGAATATTGTAAATGCACAAACAGTAATTTCTCCGCATTGCAAGGTGCAATTCTGAAATTTTTTGCTTTTTCCTGCTCCTCTTAGCATGATAAAGAAGATTCAAAGAGAGTGAGATGCCAGCTCCTTTCGTTCAGTCAGTAGCTTCAATCATTTCTGGACGTTTTTCAAAGGCAAAAATCATTGAATATTGTAAATGCACAAACAGTAATTTCTCCGCATTGCAAGGTGCAATTCTGAAATTTTTTACTTTTTCCTGCTCCTCTTAGCATGATAAAGAAGATTCAAAGAGAGTGAGATGCCAGCTCCTTTCATTCAGTCAGTAGCTTCAATCATTTCTGGTATATGAATAACATGATGTTTTTCAATGGCAAAAATCAATGAATATTGTAAATGCACAAACAGTAATTTCTCCGCATTGCAAGGTGCAATTCTGAAATTTTTTGCTTTTTCCTGCTCCTCTTAGCATGATAAAGAAAATTCAGAGTGAGATGCCAGCTGCTTTCATTCAGTCAGTAGCTTCAATCATTTCTGGACGTTTTTCAATGGCAAAAATCAATGAATATTGTAAATGCACAAACAGTAATATCTCCACATTGCAAGGTGCAATTCTGAAATTTTTTGCTTTTTCCTGTTAATCCTAGCATGATAAAGAAGATTCAAAGAGAGTGAGATGCCAGCTCCTTTCATTCAGTCAGTAGCTTCAAACATTTCTGGTATATGAAAAACATGTTTTTCAATGGCAAAAATCAATGAATATTGTAAATGCACAAACAGTAATATCTCCACATTGCAAGGTGCAATTCTGAAATTTTTTGCTTTTTCCTGCTAATCCAAGCATGATAAAGAAGATTCAAAGAGAGTGAGATGCCAGCTCCTTTCATTCAGTCAGTAGCTTCAAACATTTCTGGTTTATGAATAACATGATGTTTTTCAATGGCAAAAATCAATGAATATTGTAAATGCACAAACAGTAATTTCTCCGCATTGCAAGGTGCAATTCTGAAATTTTTTGCTATTTCCTGCTCCTCTTAGCATGATAAAGAAGATTCAAAGAGAGTGAGATGCCAGCTCCTTTCACTCAGTCAGTAGCTTCAAACATTTCTGGTATATGAATAACATAATGTTTTTCAATGGCAAAAATCAATGAATATTGTAAATGCACAAACAGTAATTTCTCCGCATTGCAAGGTGCAATTCTGAAATTTTTTGCTTTTTCCTGCTCCTCTTAGCATGATAAAGACGATTCAAAGAGAGTGAGATGCCAGCTCCTTTCATTCAGTCAGTAGCTTCAATCATTTCTGGACGTTTTTCAATGGCAAAAATCAATGAATATTGTAAATGCACAAAGAGTAATTTCTCCGCATTGCAAGGTGCAATTCTGAAATTTTTTGCTTTTTCCTGCTCCTCTTAGCATGATAAAGAAAATTCAGAGTGAGATGCCAGCTGCTTTCATTCAGTCAGTAGCTTCAATCATTTCTGGACGTTTTTCAATGGCAAAAATCAATGAATATTGTAAATGCACAAACAGTAATTTCTCCGCATTGCAAGGTGCAATTCTGAAATTTTTTGCTTTTTCCTGCTCCTCTTAGCATGATAAAGAAGATTCAAAGAGAGTGAGATGCCAGCTCCTTTCGTTCAGTCAGTAGCTTCAATCATTTCTGGACGTTTTTCAAAGGCAAAAATCATTGAATATTGTAAATGCACAAACAGTAATTTCTCCGCATTGCAAGGTGCAATTCTGAAATTTTTTACTTTTTCCTGCTCCTCTTAGCATGATAAAGAAGATTCAAAGAGAGTGAGATGCCAGCTCCTTTTATTCAGTCAGTAGCTTCAATCATTTCTGGTATATGAATAACATGATGTTTTTCAATGGCAAAAATCAATGAATATTGTAAATGCACAAACAGTAATTTCTCCGCATTGCAAGGTGCAATTCTGAAGTTTTTTGCTTTTTCCTGCTCCTCTTAGCATGATAAAGAAGATTCAAAGAGAGTGAGATGCCAGCTCCTTTCATTCAGTCAGTAGCTTCAATCATTTCTGGACGTTTTTCAATGGCAAAAATCATTGAATATTGTAAATGCACAAACAGTAATTTCTCCGCATTGCAAGGTGCAATTCTGAAATTTTTTACTTTTTCCTGCTTCTCTTAGCATGATAAAGAAGATTCAAAGAGAGTGAGATGCCAGCTCCTTTCATTCAGTCAGTAGCTTCAATCATTTCTGGTATATGAATAACATGATGTTTTTCAATGTCAAAAATCAATGAATATTGTAAATGCACAAACAGTAATTTCTCCGCATTGCAAGGTGCAATTCTGAAATTTTTTGCTTTTTCCTGCTCCTCTTAGCATGATAAAGAAGATTCAAAGAGAGTGAGATGCCAGCTCCTTTCATTCAGTCAGTAGCTTCAATCATTTCTGGACGTTTTTCAATGGCAAAAATCAATGAATATTGTAAATGCACAAACAGTAATTTCTCCGCATTGCAAGGTGCAATTCTGAAATTTTTTGCTTTTTCCTGCTCCTCTTAGCATGATAAAGAAAATTCAGAGTGAGATGCCAGCTCCTTTCATTCAGTCAGTAGCTTCAATCATTTCTGGACGTTTTTCAATGGCAAAAATCAATGAATATTGTAAATGCACAAACAGTAATTTCTCCGCATTGCAAGGTGCAATTCTGAAATTTTTTGCTTTTTCCTGCTCCTCTTAGCATGATAAAGAAGATTCAAAGAGAGTGAGATGCCAGCTCCTTTCATTCAGTCAGTAGCTTCAAACATTTCTGGTATATGAATAACATGATGTTTTTCAATGGCAAAAATCAATGAATATTGTAAATGCACAAACAGTAATTTCTCCGCATTGCAAGGTGCAATTCTGAAATTTTTTGCTTTTTCCTGCTCCTCTTAGCATGATAAAGAAGATTCAAAGAGAGTGAGATGCCAGCTCCTTTCGTTCAGTCAGTAGCTTCAATCATTTCTGGACGTTTTTCAAAGGCAAAAATCATTGAATATTGTAAATGCACAAAGAGTAATTTCTCCGCATTGCAAGGTGCAATTCTGAAATTTTTTACTTTTTCCTGCTCCTCTTAGCATGATAAAGAAGATTCAAAGAGAGTGAGATGCCAGCTCCTTTCATTCAGTCAGTAGCTTCAATCATTTCTGGAATATGAATAACATGATGTTTTTCAATGGCAAAAATCAATGAATATTGTAAATGCACAAACAGTAATTTCTCCGCATTGCAAGGTGCAATTCTGAAATTTTTTGCTTTTTCCTGCTCCTCTTAGCATAATAAAGAAGATTCAAAGAAAGTGAGATGCCAGCTCCTTTCATTCAGTCAGTAGCTTCAATCATTTCTGGACGTTTTTCAATGGCAAACATCAATGAATATTGTAAATGCACAAACAGTAATTTCTTCGCATTGCAAGGTGCAATTCTGAAATTTTTTGCTTTTTCCTGCTTCTCTTAGCATGATAAACAAGATTCAAAGAGAGTGAGATGCCAGCTCCTTTCATTCAGTCAGTAGCTTCAATCATTTCTGGACGTTTTTCAATGGCAAAAATCAATGAATATTGTAAATGCACAAACAGTAATTTCTCCGCATTGCAAGGTGCAATTCTGAAATTTTTTACTTTTTCCTGCTCCTCTTAGCATGATAAAGAAGATTCAAAGAGAGTGAGATGCCAGCTCCTTTCATTCAGTCAGTAGCTTCAAACATTCCTGGTATATGAATAACATAATGTTTTTCAATGGCAAAAATCAATGAATATTGTAAATGCACAAACAGTAATTTCTCCGCATTGCAAGGTGCAATTCTGAAATTTTTTGCTTTTTCCTGCTCCTCTTAGCATGATAAAGAAGATTCAAAGAGAGTGAGATGCCAGCTCCTTTCATTCAGTCAGTAGCTTCAATCATTTCTGGACGTTTTTCAATTGCAAAAATCAATGAATATTGTAAATGCACAAACAGTAATTTCTCCGCATTGCAAGGTGCAATTCTGAAATTTTTTGCTTTTTCCTGCTCCTCTTAGCATGATAAAGAAGATTCAAAGAGAGTGAGATGCCAGCTCCTTTCATTCAGTCAGTAGCTTCAAACATTTCTGGTATATGAATAACATGATGTTTTTCAATGGCAAAAATCAATGAATATTGTAAATGCACAAACAGTAATTTCTCCGCATTGCAAGGTGCAATTCTGAAATTTTTTGCTTTTTCCTGCTCCTCTTAGCATGATAAAGAAGATTCAAAGAGAGTGAGATGCCAGCTCCTTTCATTCAGTCAGTAGCATCAATCATTTCTGGTATATGAATAACATGATGTTTTTCAATGGCAAAAATCAATGAATATTGTAAATGCACAAACAGTAATTTCTCCGCATTGCAAGGTGCAATTCTGAAATTTTTTGCTTTTCCCTGCTCCTCTTAGCATGATAAAGAAGATTCAAAGAGAGTGAGATGCCAGCTCCTTTCGTTCAGTCAGTAGCTTCAATCATTTCTGGACGTTTTTCAAAGGCAAAAATCATTGAATATTGTAAATGCACAAACAGTAATTTCTCCGCATTGCAAGGTGCAATTCTGAAATTTTTTACTTTTTCCTGCTCCTCTTAGCATGATAAAGAAGATTCAAAGAGAGTGAGATGCCAGCTCCTTTCATTCAGTCAGTAGCTTCAATCATTTCTGGTATATGAATAACATGATGTTTTTCAATGGCAAAAATCAATGAATATTGTAAATGCACAAACAGTAATTTCTCCGCATTGCAAGGTGCAATTCTGAAATTTTTTGCTTTTTCCTGCTCCTCTTAGCATGATAAAGAAGATTCAAAGAGAGTGAGATGCCAGCTCCTTTCATTCAGTCAGTAGCTTCAATCATTTCTGGACGTTTTTCAATGGCAAAAATCATTGAATATTGTAAATGCACAAACAGTAATTTCTCCGCATTGCAAGGTGCAATTCTGAAATTTTTTACTTTTTCCTGCTCCTCTTAGCATGATAAAGAAGATTCAAAGAGAGTGAGATGCCAGCTCCTTTCATTCAGTCAGTAGCTTCAATCATTTCTGGTATATGAATAACATGATGTTTTTCAATGGCAAAAATCAATGAATATTGTAAATGCACAAACAGTAATTTCTCCGCATTGCAAGGTGCAATTCTGAAATTTTTTGCTTTTTCCTGCTCCTCTTAGCATGATAAAGAAGATTCAAAGAGAGTGAGATGCCAGCTCCTTTCATTCAGTCAGTAGCTTCAATCATTTCTGGACGTTTTTCAATGGCAAAAATCAATGAATATTGTAAATGCACAAACAGTAATTTCTCCGCATTGCAAGGTGCAATTCTGAAATTTTTTGCTTTTTCCTGCTCCTCTTAGCATGATAAACAAGATTAAAAGAGAGTGAGATGCCAGCTCCTTTCATTCAGTCAGTAGCTTCAATCATTTCTGGACGTTTTTCAATGGCAAAAATCAATGAATATTGTAAATGCACAAACAGTAATTTCTCCGCATTGCAAGGTGCAATTCTGAAATTTTTTGCTTTTTCCTGCTCCTCTTAGCATGATAAAGAAGATTCAAAGAGAGTGAGATGCCAGCTCCTTTCATTCAGTCAGTAGCTTCAAACATTCCTGGTATATGAATAACATGATGTTTTTCAATGGCAAAAATCAATGAATATTGTAAATGCACAAACAGTAATTTCTCCGCATTGCAAGGTGCAATTATGAAATTTTTTGCTTTTTCCTGCTCCTCTTAGCATGATAAAGAAGATTCAAAGAGAGTGAGATGCCAGCTCCTTTCATTCAGTCAGTAGCATCAATCATTTCTGGTATATGAATAACATGATGTTTTTCAATGGCAAAAATCAATGAATATTGTAAATGCACAAACAGTAATTTCTCCGCATTGCAAGGTGCAATTCTGAAATTTTTTGCTTTTTCCTGCTCCTCTTAGCATGATAAAGAAGATTCAAAGAGAGTGAGATGCCAGCTCCTTTCGTTCAGTCAGTAGCTTCAATCATTTCTGGACGTTTTTCAAAGGCAAAAATCATTGAATATTGTAAATGCACAAACAGTAATTTCTCCGCATTGCAAGGTGCAATTCTGAAATTTTTTACTTTTTCCTGCTCCTCTTAGCATGATAAAGAAGATTCAAAGAGAGTGAGATGCCAGCTCCTTTCATTCAGTCAGTAGATTCAATCATTTCTGGTATATGAATAACATGATGTTTTTCAATGGCAAAAATCAATGAATATTGTAAATGCACAAACAGTAATTTCTCCGCATTGCAAGGTGCAATTCTGAAATTTTTTGCTTTTTCCTGCTCCTCTTAGCATGATAAAGAAGATTCAAAGAGAGTGAGATGCCAGCTCCTTTCATTCAGTCAGTAGCTTCAATCATTTCTGGACGTTTTTCAATGGCAAAAATCATTGAATATTGTAAATGCACAAACAGTAATTTCTCCGCATTGCAAGGTGCAATTCTGAAATTTTTTACTTTTTCCTGCTCCTCTTAGCATGATAAAGAAGATTCAAAGAGAGTGAGATGCCAGCTCCTTTCATTCAGTCAGTAGCTTCAATCATTTCTGGTATATGAATAACATGATGTTTTTCAATGGCAAAAATCAATGAATATTGTAAATGCACAAACAGTAATTTCTCCGCATTGCAAGGTGCAATTCTGAAATTTTTTGCTTTTTCCTGCTCCTCTTAGCATGATAAAGAAGATTCAAAGAGAGTGAGATGCCAGCTCCTTTCATTCAGTCAGTAGCTTCAATCATTTCTGGACGTTTTTCAATGGCAAAAATCAATGAATATTGTAAATGCACAAACAGTAATTTCTCCGCATTGCAAGGTGCAATTCTGAAATTTTTTGCTTTTTCCTGCTCCTCTTAGCATGATAAACAAGATTAAAAGAGAGTGAGATGCCAGCTCCTTTCATTCAGTCAGTAGCTTCAATCATTTCTGGACGTTTTTCAATGGCAAAAATCAATGAATATTGTAAATGCACAAACAGTAATTTCTCCGCATTGCAAGGTGCAATTCTGAAATTTTTTGCTTTTTCCTGCTCCTCTTAGCATGATAAAGAAGATTCAAAGAGAGTGAGATGCCAGCTCCTTTCATTCAGTCAGTAGCTTCAAACATTCCTGGTATATGAATAACATGATGTTTTTCAATGGCAAAAATCAATGAATATTGTAAATGCACAAACAGTAATTTCTCCGCATTGCAAGGTGCAATTCTGAAATTTTTTGCTTTTTCCTGCTCCTCTTAGCATGATAAAGAAGATTCAAAGAGAGTGAGATGCCAGCTCCTTTCATTCAGTCAGTAGCTTCAATCATTTCTGGACGTTTTTCAATTGCAAAAATCAATGAATATTGTAAATGCACAAACAGTAATTTCTCCGCATTGCAAGGTGCAACTCTGAAATTTTTTGCTTTTTCCTGCTCCTCTTAGCATGATAAAGAAGATTCAAAGAGAGTGAGATGCCAGCTCCTTTCATTCAGTCAGTAGCTTCAATCATTTCTGGACGTTTTTCAATGGCAAACATCAATGAATATTGTAAATGCACAAACAGTAATTTCTTCGCATTGCAAGGTGCAATTCTGAAATTTTTTGCTTTTTCCTGCTTCTCTTAGCATGATAAACAAGATTCAAAGAGAGTGAGATGCCAGCTCCTTTCATTCAGTCAGTAGCTTCAATCATTTCTGGACGTTTTTCAATGGCAAAAATCAATGAATATTGTAAATGCACAAACAGTAATTTCTCCGCATTGCAAGGTGCAATTCTGAAATTTTTTACTTTTTCCTGCTCCTCTTAGCATGATAAAGAAGATTCAAAGAGAGTGAGATGCCAGCTCCTTTCATTCAGTCAGTAGCTTCAAACATTCCTGGTATATGAATAACATAATGGTTTTCAATGGCAAAAATCAATGAATATTGTAAATGCACAAACAGTAATTTCTCCGCATTGCAAGGTGCAATTCTGAAATTTTTTGCTTTTTCCTGCTCCTCTTAGCATGATAAAGAAGATTCAAAGAGAGTGAGATGCCAGCTCCTTTCATTCAGTCAGTAGCTTCAATCATTTCTGGACGTTTTTCAATTGCAAAAATCAATGAATATTGTAAATGCACAAACAGTAATTTCTCCGCATTGCAAGGTGCAATTCTGAAATTTTTTGCTTTTTCCTGCTCCTCTTAGCATGATAAAGAAGATTCAAAGAGAGTGAGATGCCAGCTCCTTTCATTCAGTCAGTAGCTTCAAACATTTCTGGTATATGAATAACATGATGTTTTTCAATGGCAAAAATCAATGAATATTGTAAATGCACAAACAGTAATTTCTCCGCATTGCAAGGTGCAATTCTGAAATTTTTTGCTTTTTCCTGCTCCTCTTAGCATGATAAAGAAGATTCAAAGAGAGTGAGATGCCAGCTCCTTTCATTCAGTCAGTAGCATCAATCATTTCTGGTATATGAATAACATGATGTTTTTCAATGGCAAAAATCAATGAATATTGTAAATGCACAAACAGTAATTTCTCCGCATTGCAAGGTGCAATTCTGAAATTTTTTGCTTTTTCCTGCTCCTCTTAGCATGATAAAGAAGATTCAAAGAGAGTGAGATGCCAGCTCCTTTCGTTCAGTCAGTAGCTTCAATCATTTCTGGACGTTTTTCAAAGGCAAAAAGCATTGAATATTGTAAATGCACAAACTGTAATTTCTCCGCATTGCAAGGTGCAATTCTGAAATTTTTTACTTTTTCCTGCTCCTCTTAGCATGATAAAGAAGATTCAAAGAGAGTGAGATGCCAGCTCCTTTCATTCAGTCAGTAGCTTCAATCATTTCTGGTATATGAATAACATGATGTTTTTCAATGGCAAAAATCAATGAATATTGTAAATGCACAAACAGTAATTTCTCCGCATTGCAAGGTGCAATTCTGAAATTTTTTGCTTTTTCCTGCTCCTCTTAGCATGATAAAGAAGATTCAAAGAGAGTGAGATGCCAGCTCCTTTCATTCAGTCAGTAGCTTCAATCATTTCTGGACGTTTTTCAATGGCAAAAATCATTGAATATTGTAAATGCACAAACAGTAATTTCTCCGCATTGCAAGGTGCAATTCTGAAATTTTTTACTTTTTCCTGCTCCTCTTAGCATGATAAAGAAGATTCAAAGAGAGTGAGATGCCAGCTCCTTTCATTCAGTCAGTAGCTTCAAACATTCCTGGTATATGAATAACATAATGTTTTTCAATGGCAAAAATCAATGAATATTGTAAATGCACAAACAGTAATTTCTCCGCATTGCAAGGTGCAATTCTGAAATTTTTTGCTTTTTCCTGCTCCTCTTAGCATGATAAAGAAGATTCAAAGAGAGTGAGATGCCAGCTCCTTTCATTCAGTCAGTAGCTTCAATCATTTCTGGACGTTTTTCAATTGCAAAAATCAATGAATATTGTAAATGCACAAACAGTAATTTCTCCGCATTGCAAGGTGCAATTCTGAAATTTTTTGCTTTTTCCTGCTCCTCTTAGCATGATAAAGAAGATTCAAAGAGAGTGAGATGCCAGCTCCTTTCATTCAGTCAGTAGCTTCAAACATTTCTGGTATATGAATAACATGATGTTTTTCAATGGCAAAAATCAATGAATATTGTAAATGCACAAACAGTAATTTCTCCGCATTGCAAGGTGCAATTCTGAAATTTTTTGCTTTTTCCTGCTCCTCTTAGCATGATAAAGAAGATTCAAAGAGAGTGAGATGCCAGCTCCTTTCATTCAGTCAGTAGCATCAATCATTTCTGGTATATGAATAACATGATGTTTTTCAATGGCAAAAATCAATGAATATTGTAAATGCACAAACAGTAATTTCTCCGCATTGCAAGGTGCAATTCTGAAATTTTTTGCTTTTTCCTGCTCCTCTTAGCATGATAAAGAAGATTCAAAGAGAGTGAGATGCCAGCTCCTTTCGTTCAGTCAGTAGCTTCAATCATTTCTGGACGTTTTTCAAAGGCAAAAATCATTGAATATTGTAAATGCACAAACAGTAATTTCTCCGCATTGCAAGGTGCAATTCTGAAATTTTTTACTTTTTCCTGCTCCTCTTAGCATGATAAAGAAGATTCAAAGAGAGTGAGATGCCAGCTCCTTTCATTCAGTCAGTAGCTTCAATCATTTCTGGTATATGAATAACATGATGTTTTTCAATGGCAAAAATCAATGAATATTGTAAATGCACAAACAGTAATTTCTCCGCATTGCAAGGTGCAATTCTGAAATTTTTTGCTTTTTCCTGCTCCTATTAGCATGATAAAGAAGATTCAAAGAGAGTGAGATGCCAGCTCCTTTCATTCAGTCAGTAGCTTCAATCATTTCTGGACGTTTTTCAATGGCAAAAATCATTGAATATTGTAAATGCACAAACAGTAATTTCTCCGCATTGCAAGGTGCAATTCTGAAATTTTTTACTTTTTCCTGCTCCTCTTAGCATGATAAAGAAGATTCAAAGAGAGTGAGATGCCAGCTCCTTTCATTCAGTCAGTAGCTTCAATCATTTCTGGTATATGAATAACATGATGTTTTTCAATGGCAAAAATCAATGAATATTGTAAATGCACAAACAGTAATTTCTCCGCATTGCAAGGTGCAATTCTGAAATTTTTTGCTTTTTCCTGCTCCTCTTAGCATGATAAAGAAGATTCAAAGAGAGTGAGATGCCAGCTCCTTTCATTCAGTCAGTAGCTTCAATCATTTCTGGATGTTTTTCAATGGCAAAAATCAATGAATATTGTAAATGCACAAACAGTAATTTCTCCGCATTGCAAGGTGCAATTCTGAAATTTTTTGCTTTTTCCTGCTCCTCTTAGCATGATAAACAAGATTAAAAGAGAGTGAGATGCCAGCTCCTTTCATTCAGTCAGTAGCTTCAATCATTTCTGGACGTTTTTCAATGGCAAAAATCAATGAATATTGTAAATGCACAAACAGTAATTTCTCCGCATTGCAAGGTGCAATTCTGAAATTTTTTGCTTTTTCCTGCTCCTCTTAGCATGATAAAGAAGATTCAAAGAGAGTGAGATGCCAGCTCCTTTCATTCAGTCAGTAGCTTCAAACATTCCTGGTATATGAATAACATGATGTTTTTCAATGGCATAAATCAATGAATATTGTAAATGCACAAACAGTAATTTCTCCGCATTGCAAGGTGCAATTCTGAAATTTTTTGCTTTTTCCTGCTCCTCTTAGCATGATAAAGAAGATTCAAAGAGAGTGAGATGCCAGCTCCTTTCATTCAGTCAGTAGCTTCAATCATTTCTGGACGTTTTTCAATGGCAAAAATCATTGAATATTGTAAATGCACAAACAGTAATTTCTCCGCATTGCAAGGTGCAATTCTGAAATTTTTTACTTTTTCCTGCTCCTCTTAGCATGATAAAGAAGATTCAAAGAGAGTGAGATGCCAGCTCCTTTCATTCAGTCAGTAGCTTCAATCATTTCTGGTATATGAATAACATGATGTTTTTCAATGGCAAAAATCAATGAATATTGTAAATGCACAAACAGTAATTTCTCCGCATTGCAAGGTGCAATTCTGAAATTTTTTGCTTTTTCCTGCTCCTCTTAGCATGATAAAGAAGATTCAAAGAGAGTGAGATGCCAGCTCCTTTCATTCAGTCAGTAGCTTCAATCATTTCTGGACGTTTTTCAATGGCAAAAATCAATGAATATTGTAAATGCACAAACAGTAATTTCTCCGCATTGCAAGGTGCAATTCTGAAATTTTTTGCTTTTTCCTGCTCCTCTTAGCATGATAAACAAGATTAAAAGAGAGTGAGATGCCAGCTCCTTTCATTCAGTCAGTAGCTTCAATCATTTCTGGACGTTTTTCAATGCAAAAATCAATGAATATTGTAAATGCACAAACAGTAATTTCTCCGCATTGCAAGGTGCAATTCTGAAATTTTTTGCTTTTTCCTGCTCCTCTTAGCATGATAAAGAAGATTCAAAGAGAGTGAGATGCCAGCTCCTTTCATTCAGTCAGTAGCTTCAAACATTCCTGGTATATGAATAACATGATGTTTTTCAATGGCAAAAATCAATGAATATTGTAAATGCACAAACAGTAATTTCTCCGCATTGCAAGGTGCAATTCTGAAATTTTTTGCTTTTTCCTGCTCCTCTTAGCATGATAAAGAAGATTCAAAGAGAGTGAGATGCCAGCTCCTTTCATTCAGTCAGTAGCTTCAATCATTTCTGGACGTTTTTCAATTGCAAAAATCAATGAATATTGTAAATGCACAAACAGTAATTTCTCCGCATTGCAAGGTGCAACTCTGAAATTTTTTGCTTTTTCCTGCTCCTCTTAGCATGATAAAGAAGATTCAAAGAGAGTGAGATGCCAGCTCCTTTCATTCAGTCAGTAGCTTCAATCATTTCTGGTATAAGAATAACGTGATGTTTTTCAATGGCAAAAATCAATGAATATTGTAAATGCACAAACAGTAATTTCTCCGCATTGCAAGGTGCAATTCTGAAATTTTTTGCTTTTTCCTGCTCCTCTTAGCATGATAAAGAAGATTCAAAGAGAGTGAGATGCCAGCTCCTTTCATTCAGTCAGTAGCTTCAAACATTTCTGGTATATGAATAACATGATGTTTTTCAATGGCAAAAATCAATGAATATTGTAAATGCACAAACAGTAATTTCTCCGCATTGCAAGGTGCAATTCTGAAATTTTTTGCTTTTTCCTGCTCCTCTTAGCATGATAAAGAAGATTCAAGGAGAGTGAGATGCCAGCTCCTTTCATTCAGTCAGTAGCTTCAAACATTTCTGGTATATGAATAAAATGATGTTTTTCAATGGCAAAAATCAATGAATATTGTAAATGCACAAACAGTAATTTCTCCGCATTGCAAGGTGCAATTCTGAAATTTTTTGCTTTATCCTGCTCCTCTTAGCATGATAAAGAAGATTCAAAGAGAGTGAGATGCCAGCTCCTTTCATTCAGTCAGTAGCTTCAATCATTTCTGGACGTTTTTCAATGGCAAAAATCATTGAATATTGTAAATGCACAAACAGTAATTTCTCCGCATTGCAAGGTGCAATTCTGAAATTTTTTACTTTTTCCTGCTCCTCTTAGCATGATAAAGAAGATTCAAAGAGAGTGAGATGCCAGCTCCTTTCATTCAGTCAGTAGCTTCAATCATTTCTGGTATATGAATAACATGATGTTTTTCAATGGCAAAAATCAATGAATATTGTAAATGCACAAACAGTAATTTCTCCGCATTGCAAGGTGCAATTCTGAAATTTTTTGCTTTTTCCTGCTCCTCTTAGCATGATAAAGAAGATTCAAAGAGAGTGAGATGCCAGCTCCTTTCATTCAGTCAGTAGCTTCAATCATTTCTGGACGTTTTTCAATGGCAAAAATCAATGAATATTGTAAATGCACAAACAGTAATTTCTCCGCATTGCAAGGTGCAATTCTGAAATTTTTTGCTTTTTCCTGCTCCTCTTAGCATGATAAACAAGATTAAAAGAGAGTGAGATGCCAGCTCCTTTCATTCAGTCAGTAGCTTCAATCATTTCTGGACGTTTTTCAATGGCAAAAATCAATGAATATTGTAAATGCACAAACAGTAATTTCTCCGCATTGCAAGGTGCAATTCTGAAATTTTTTGCTTTTTCCTGCTCCTCTTAGCATGATAAAGAAGATTCAAAGAGAGTGAGATGCCAGCTCCTTTCATTCAGTCAGTAGCTTCAAACATTCCTGGTAGATGAATAACATGATGTTTTTCAATGGCAAAAATCAATGAATATTGTAAATGCACAAACAGTAATTTCTCCGCATTGCAAGGTGCAATTCTGAAATTTTTTGCTTTTTCCTGCTCCTCTTAGCATGATAAAGAAGATTCAAAGAGAGTGAGATGCCAGCTCCTTTCATTCAGTCAGTAGCTTCAATCATTTCTGGACGTTTTTCAATGGCAAAAATCATTGAATATTGTAAATGCACAAACAGTAATTTCTCCGCATTGCAAGGTGCAATTCTGAAATTTTTTACTTTTTCCTGCTCCTCTTAGCATGATAAAGAAGATTCACAGAGAGTGAGATGCCAGCTCCTTTCATTCAGTCAGTAGCTTCAATCATTTCTGGTATATGAATAACATGATGTTTTTCAATGGCAAAAATCAATGAATATTGTAAATGCACAAACAGTAATTTCTCCGCATTGCAAGGTGCAATTCTGAAATTTTTTGCTTTTTCCTGCTCCTCTTAGCATGATAAAGAAGATTCAAAGAGAGTGAGATGCCAGCTCCTTTCATTCAGTCAGTAGCTTCAATCATTTCTGGACGTTTTTCAATGGCAAAAATCAATGAATATTGTAAATGCACAAACAGTAATTTCTCCGCATTGCAAGGTGCAATTCTGAAATTTTTTGCTTTTTCCTGCTCCTCTTAGCATGATAAACAAGATTAAAAGAGAGTGAGATGCCAGCTCCTTTCATTCAGTCAGTAGCTTCAATCATTTCTGGACGTTTTTCAATGGCAAAAATCAATGAATATTGTAAATGCACAAACAGTAATTTCTCCGCATTGCAAGGTGCAATTCTGAAATTTTTTGCTTTTTCCTGCTCCTCTTAGCATGATAAAGAAGATTCAAAGAGAGTGAGATGCCAGCTCCTTTCATTCAGTCAGTAGCTTCAAACATTCCTGGTATATGAATAACATGATGTTTTTCAATGGCAAAAATCAATGAATATTGTAAATGCACAAACAGTAATTTCTCCGCATTGCAAGGTGCAATTCTGAAATTTTTTGCTTTTTCCTGCTCCTCTTAGCATGATAAAGAAGATTCAAAGAGAGTGAGATGCCAGCTCCTTTCATTCAGTCAGTAGCTTCAATCATTTCTGGACGTTTTTCAATTGCAAAAATCAATGAATATTGTAAATGCACAAACAGTAATTTCTCCGCATTGCAAGGTGCAACTCTGAAATTTTTTGCTTTTTCCTGCTCCTCTTAGCATGATAAAGAAGATTCAAAGAGAGTGAGATGCCAGCTCCTTTCATTCAGTCAGTAGCTTCAATCATTTCTGGTATATGAATAACGTGATGTTTTTCAATGGCAAAAATCAATGAATATTGTAAATGCACAAACAGTAATTTCTCCGCATTGCAAGGTGCAATTCTGAAATTTTTTGCTTTTTCCTGCTCCTCTTAGCATGATAAAGAAGATTCAAAGAGAGTGAGATGCCAGCTCCTTTCATTCAGTCAGTAGCTTCAAACATTTCTGGTATATGAATAACATGATGTTTTTCAATGGCAAAAATCAATGAATATTGTAAATGCACAAACAGTAATTTCTCCGCATTGCAAGGTGCAATTCTGAAATTTTTTGCTTTTTCCTGCTCCTCTTAGCATGATAAAGAAGATTCAAGGAGAGTGAGATGCCAGCTCCTTTCATTCAGTCAGTAGCTTCAAACATTTCTGGTATATGAATAAAATGATGTTTTTCAATGGCAAAAATCAATGAATATTGTAAATGCACAAACAGTAATTTCTCCGCATTGCAAGGTGCAATTCTGAAATTTTTTGCTTTATCCTGCTCCTCTTAGCATGATAAAGAAGATTCAAAGAGAGTGAGATGCCAGCTCCTTTCATTCAGTCAGTAGCTTCAATCATTTCTGGACGTTTTTCAATGGCAAAAATCATTGAATATTGTAAATGCACAAACAGTAATTTCTCCGCATTGCAAGGTGCAATTCTGAAATTTTTTACTTTTTCCTGCTCCTCTTAGCATGATAAAGAAGATTCAAAGAGAGTGAGATGCCAGCTGCTTTCATTCAGTCAGTAGCTTCAATCATTTCTGGTATATGAATAACATGATGTTTTTCAATGGCAAAAATCAATGAATATTGTAAATGCACAAACAGTAATTTCTCCGCATTGCAAGGTGCAATTCTGAGATTTTTTGCTTTTTCCTGCTCCTCTTAGCATGATAAAGAAGATTCAAAGAGAGTGAGATGCCAGCTCCTTTCATTCAGTCAGTAGCTTCAATCATTTCTGGACGTTTTTCAATGGCAAAAATCAATGAATATTGTAAATGCACAAACAGTAATTTCTCCGCATTGCAAGGTGCAATTCTGAAATTTTTTGCTTTTTCCTGCTCCTCTTAGCATGATAAAGAAGATTCAAAGAGAGTGAGAAGCCAGCTCCTTTCATTCAGTCAGTAGCTTCAATCATTTCTGGACGTTTTTCAATTGCAAAAATCAATGAATATTGTAAATGCACAAACAGTAATTTCTCCGCATTGCAAGGTGCAATTCTGAAATTTTTTGCTTTTTCCTGCTCCTCTTAGCATGATAAAGAAGATTCAAAGAGAGTGAGATGCCAGCTCCTTTCATTCAGTCAGTAGCTTCAATCATTTCTGGTATATGAATAACATGATGTTTTTCAATGGCAAAAATCAATGAATATTGTAAATGCACAAACAGTAATTTCTCCGCATTGCAAAGTGCAATTCTGAAATTTTTTGCTTTTTCCTGCTCCTCTTAGCATGATAAAGAAGATTCAAAGAGAGTGAGATGCCAGCTCCTTTCATTCAGTCAGTAGCTTCAATCATTTCTGGACGTTTTTCAATGGCAAAAATCAATGAATATTGTAAATGCACAAACAGTAATTTCTCCGCATTGCAAGGTGCAATTCTGAAATTTTTTGCTTTTTCCTGCTCCTCTTAGCATGATAAAGAAGATTCAAAGAGAGTGAGATGCCAGCTCCTTTCATTCAGTCAGTAGCTTCAATCATTTCTGGACGTTTTTCAATGGCAAAAATCAATGAATATTGTAAATGCACAAACAGTAATTTCTCCGCATTGCAAGGTGCAATTCTGAAATTTTTTGCTTTTTCCTGCTCCTCTTAGCATGATAAAAAAGATTCAAAGAGAGTGAGATGCCAGCTCCTTTCATTCAGTCAGTAGCTTCAAACATTTCTGGTATATGAATAACATGATGTTTTTCAATGGCAAAAATCAATGAATATTGTAAATGCACAAACAGCAATTTCTCCGCATTGCAAGGTACAATTCTGAAATTTTTTGCTTTTTCCTGCTCCTCTTAGCATGATAAAGAAGATTCAAAGAGAGTGAGACGCCAGCTCCTTTCGTTCAGTCAGTAGCTTCAATCATTTCTGGACGTTTTTCAATGGCAAAAATCATTGAATATTGTAAATGCACAAACAGTAATTTCTCCGCATTGCAAGGTGCAATTCTGAAATTTTTTACTTTTTCCTGCTCCTCTTAGCATGATAAAGAAGATTCAAAGAGAGTGAGATGCCAGCTCCTTTCATTCAGTCAGTAGCTTCATTCATTTCTGGTATATGAATAACATGATGTTTTTCAATGGCAAAAATCAATGAATATTGTAAATGCACAAACAGTAATTTCTCCGCATTGCAAGGTGCAATTCTGAAATTTTTTGCTTTTTCCTGCTCCTCTTAGCATGATAAAGAAGATTCAAAGAGAGTGAGATGCCAGCTCCTTTCATTCAGTCAGTAGCTTCAATCATTTCTGGACGTTTTTCAATGGCAAAAATCAACGAATATTGTAAATGCACAAACAGTAATTTCTCCGCATTGCAAGGTGCAATTCTGAAATTTTTTGCTTTTTCCTGCTCCTCTTAGCATGATAAAGAAGATTCAAAGAGAGTGAGATGCCAGCTCCTTACATTCAGTCAGTAGCTTCAATCATTTCTGGTAAATGAATAACATGATGTTTTTCAATGGCAAAAATCAATGAATTTTGTAAATGCACAAACAGTAATTTCTCCGCATTGCAAGGCGCAATTCTGAAATTTTTTGCTTTTTCCTGCTCCTCTTAGCATGATAAAGAAGATTCAAAGAGAGTGAGATGCCAGCTCCTTTCAATCAGTCAGTAGCTTCAATCATTTCTGGACGTTTTTCAATGGCAAAAATCAATGAATATTGTAAATGCACAAACAGTAATTTCTCCGCATTGCAAGGTGCAATTCTGAAATTTTATGCTTTTTCCTGCTCCTCTTAGCATGATAAAGAAGATTCAAAGAGAGTGAGATGCCAGCTCCTTTCATTCAGTCAGTAGCTTCAATCATTTCTGGACGTTTTTCAATGGCAAAAATCAATGAATATTGTAAATGCACAAACAGTAATTTTTCCGCATTGCAAGGTGCAATTCTGAAATTTTTTGCTTATTCCTGCTCCTCTTAGCATGATAAAGAAGATTCAAAGAGAGTGAGGTGCCAGCTCCTTTCATTCAGTCAGTAGCTTCAAACATTTCTGGTATATGAATAACGTTTTTCAATGGCAAAAATCAATGAATATTGTAAATGCACAAACAGTTATTTCTCCGCATTGCAAGGTGCAATTCTGAAATTTTTTGCTTTTTCCTGCTCCTCTTAGCATGATAAAGAAGATTCAAAGAGAGTGAGATGCCAGCTCCTTTCATTCAGTCAGTAGCTTCAATCATTTCTGGACGTTTTTCAATGGCAAAAATCAATGAATATTGTAAATGCACAAACAGTAATTTCTCCGCATTGCAAGGTGCAATTCTGAAATTTTTTGCTTTTTCCTGCTCCTCTTAGCATGATAAAGAAGATTCAAAGAGAGTGAGATGCCAGCTCCTTTCATTCAGTCAGTAGCTTCAATCATTTCTGGACGTTTTTCAATGGCAAAAATCAATGAATATTGTAAATGCACAAACAGTAATTTCTCCGCATTGCAAGGTGCAATTCTGAAATTTTTTGCTTTTTCCTGCTCCTCTTAGCATGATAAAGAAGATTCAAAGAGAGTGAGATGCCAGCTCCTTTCATTCAGTCAGTAGCTTCAATCATTTCTGGACGTTTTTCAATGGCAAAAATCAATGAATATTGTAAATGCACAAACAGTAATTTCTCCGCATTGCAAGGTGCAATTCTGAAATTTTTGCTTTTTCCTGCTCCTCTTAGCATGATAAAGAAGATTCAAAGAGAGTGAGGTGCCAGCTCCTTTCATTCAGTCAGTAGCTTCAAACATTTCTGGTATATGAATAACATGTTTTTCAATGGCAAAAATCAATGAATATTGTAAATGCACAAACAGTAATTTCTCCGCATTGCAAGGAGCAATTCTGAAATTTTTTGCTTTTTCCTGCTCCTCTTAGCATGATAAAGAAGATTCAAAGAGAGTGAGATGCCAGCTCCTTTCATTCAGTCAGTAGCTTCAATCATTTCTGGACGTTTTTCAATGGCAAAAATCAATGAATATTGTAAATGCACAAACTGTAATTTCTCCGCATTGCAAGGTGCAATTCTGAAATTTTTTGCTTTTTCCTGCTCCTCTTAGCATGATAAAGAAGATTCAAAGAGAGTGAGATGCCAGCTCTTTTCATTCAGTCAGTAGCTTCAATCATTTCTGGACGTTTTTCAATGGCAAAAATCAATGAATATTGTAAATGCACAAACAGTAATTTCTCCGCATTGCAAGGTGCAATTCTGAAATTTTTTGCTTTTTCCTGCTCCTCTTAGCATGATAAAGAAGATTCAAAGAGAGTGAGATGCCAGCTCCTTTCATTCAATCAGTAGCTTCAAACATTTCTGGTATATGAATAACATGATGTTTTTCAATGGCAAAAATCAATGAATATTGTAAATGCACAAACAGTAATTTCTCCGCATTGCAAGGTGCAATTCTGAAATTTTTTGCTTTTTCCTGCTCCTCTTAGCATGATAAAGAAGATTCAAAGAGAGTGAGATGCCAGCTCCTTTCATTCAGTCAGTAGCTTCAATCATTTCTGGACGTTTTTCAATGGCAAAAATCAATGAATATTGTAAATGCACAAACAGTAATTTCTCCGCATTGCAAGGTGCAATTCTGAAATTTTTTGCTTTTTCCTGCTCCTCTTAGCATGATAAAGAAGATTCAAAGAGAGTGAGATGCCAGCTCCTTACATTCAGTCAGTAGCTTCAATCATTTCTGGTAAATGAATAACATGATGTTTTTCAATGGCAAAAATCAATTAATTTTGTAAATGCACAAACAGTAATTTCTCCGCATTGCAAGGTGCAATTCTGAAATTTTTTGCTTTTTCCTGCTCCTCTTAGCATGATAAAGAAGATTCAAAGAGAGTGAGATGCCAGCTCCTTTCATTCAGTCAGTAGCTTCAATCATTTCTGGACGTTTTTCAATGGCAAAAATCAATGAATATTGTAAATGCACAAACAGTAATTTTTCCGCATTGCAAGGTGCAATTCTGAAATTTTTTGCTTATTCCTGCTCCTCTTAGCATGATAAAGAAGATTCAAAGAGAGTGAGGTGCCAGCTCCTTTCATTCAGTCAGTAGCTTCAAACATTTCTGGTATATGAATAACGTTTTTCAATGGCAAAAATCAATGAATATTGTAAATGCACAAACAGTTATTTCTCCGCATTGCAAGGTGCAATTCTGAAATTTTTTGCTTTTTCCTGCTCCTCTTAGCATGATAAAGAAGATTCAAAGAGAGTGAGATGCCAGCTCCTTTCATTCAGTCAGTAGCTTCAATCATTTCTGGACGTTTTTCAATGGCAAAAATCAATGAATATTGTAAATGCACAAACAGTAATTTCTCCGCATTGCAAGGTGCAATTCTGAAATTTTTTGCTTTCTCCTGCTCCTCTTAGCATGATAAAGAAGATTAAAAGAGAGTGAGATGCCAGCTCCTTTCATTCAGTCAGTAGCTTCAATCATTTCTGGACGTTTTTCAATGGCAAAAATCAATGAATATTGTAAATGCACAAACAGTAATTTCTCCGCATTGCAAGGTGCAATTCTGAAATTTTTTGCTTTTTCCTGCTCCTCTTAGCATGATAAAGAAGATTCAAAGAGAGTGAGATGCCAGCTCCTTTCATTCAGTCAGTAGCTTCAATCATTTCTGGACGTTTTTCAATGGCAAAAATCAATGAATATTGTAAATGCACAAACAGTAATTTCTCCGCATTGCAAGGTGCAATTCTGAAATTTTTGCTTTTTCCTGCTCCTCTTAGCATGATAAAGAAGATTCAAAGAGAGTGAGGTGCCAGCTCCTTTCATTCAGTCAGTAGCTTCAAACATTTCTGGTATATGAATAACATGTTTTTCAATGGCAAAAATCAATGAATATTGTAAATGCACAAACAGTAATTTCTCCGCATTGCAAGGAGCAATTCTGAAATTTTTTGCTTTTTCCTGCTCCTCTTAGCATGATAAAGAAGATTCAAAGAGAGTGAGATGCCAGCTCCTTTCATTCAGTCAGTAGCTTCAATCATTTCTGTACGTTTTTCAATGGCAAAAATCAATGAATATTGTAAATGCAGAAACTGTAATTTCTCCGCATTGCAAGGTGCAATTCTGAAATTTTTTGCTTTTTCCTGCTCCTCTTAGCATGATAAAGAAGATTCAAAGAGAGTGAGATGCCAGCTCTTTTCATTCAGTCAGTAGCTTCAATCATTTCTGGACGTTTTTCAATGGCAAAAATCAATGAATATTGTAAATGCACAAACAGTAATTTCTCCGCATTGCAAGGTGCAATTCTGAAATTTTTTGCTTTTTCCTGCTCCTCTTAGCATGATAAAGAAGATTCAAAGAGAGTGAGATGCCAGCTCCTTTCATTCAATCAGTAGCTTCAAACATTTCTGGTATATGAATAACATGATGTTTTTCAATGGCAAAAATCAATGAATATTGTAAATGCACAAACAGTAATTTCTCCGCATTGCAAGGTGCAATTCTGAAATTTTTTGCTTTTTCCTGCTCCTCTTAGCATGATAAAGAAGATTCAAAGAGAGTGAGATGCCAGCTCCTTTCATTCAGTCAGTAGCTTCAATCATTTCTGGACGTTTTTCAATGGCAAAAATCAATGAATATTGTAAATGCACAAACAGTAATTTCTCCGCATTGCAAGGTGCAATTCTGAAATTTTTTGCTTTTTCCTGCTCCTCTTAGCATGATAAAGAAGATTCAAAGAGAGTGAGGTGCCAGCTCCTTTCATTCAGTCAGTAGCTTCAAACATTTCTGGTATATGAATAACATGTTTTTCAATGGCAAAAATCAATGAATATTGTTAATGCACAAACTGTAATTTCTCCGCATTGCAAGGTGCAATTCTGAAATTTTTTGCTTTTTCCTGCTCCTCTTAGCATGATAAAGAAAATTCAAAGAGAGTGAGATGCCAGCTCCTTTCATTCAGTCAGTAGCTTCAATCATTTCTGGACGTTTTTCAATGGCAAAAATCAATGAATATTGTAAATGCACAAACAGTAATTTCTCCACATTGCAAGGTGCAATTCTGAATTTTTTTGCTTTTTCCTGCTCC
The DNA here is from genome assembly GCF_046119375.1 of Phyllobates terribilis. Classification (NCBI taxonomy): domain Eukaryota; kingdom Metazoa; phylum Chordata; class Amphibia; order Anura; family Dendrobatidae; genus Phyllobates; species Phyllobates terribilis. Next base: position 50,913 of record NW_027365423.1, read on the forward strand.
TCTTAGCATGATAAAGAAGATTCAAAGAGAGTGAGATGCCAGCTCCTTTCATTCAGTCAGTAGCTTCAATCATTTCTGGACGTTTTTCAATGGCAAAAATCAATGAATATTGTAAATGCACAAACTGTAATTTCTCCGCATTGTAAGGTGCAATTCTGAAATTTTTTGCTTTTTCCTGCTCCTCTTAGCATGATAAAGAAGATTCAAAGAGAGTGAGATGCCAGCTCCTTTCATTCAGTCAGTAGCTTCAATCATTTCTGGACGTTTTTCAATGGCAAAAATCAATGAATATTGTAAATGCACAAACAGTAATTTCTCCGCATTGCAAGGTGCAATTCTGAAATTTTTTGCTTTTTCCTGCTCCCCTTAGCATGGTAAAGAAGATTCAAAGAGAGTGAGATGCCAGCTCCTTTCATTCAGTCAGTAGCTTCAATCATTTCTGGACGTTTTTCAATGGCAAAAATCAATGAATATTGTAAATGCACAAACAGAAATTTCTCCGCATTGCAAGGTGCAATTCTGAAATTTTTTGCTTTTTCCTGCTCCTCTTAGCATGATAAAGAAGATTCAAAGAGAGTGAGATGCCAGCTCCTTTCATTCAGTCAGTAGCTTCAAACATTTCTGGTATATGAATAACATGATGTTTTTCAATGGCAAAAATCAATGAATATTGTAAATGCACAAACAGTAATTTCTCCGCATTGCAAGGTGCAATTCTGAAATTTTTTGCTTTTTCCTGCTCCTCTTAGCATGATAAAGAAGATTCAAAGAGAGTGAGATGCCAGCTCCTTTCGTTCAGTCAGTAGCTTCAATCATTTCTGGACGTTTTTCAATGGCAAAAATCATTGAATATTGTAAATGCACAAACAGTAATTTCTCCACATTGCAAGGTGCAATTCTGAAATTTTTTACATTTTCCTGCTCCTCTTAGCATGATAAAGAAGATTCAAAGAGAGTGAGATGCCAGCTCCTTTCATTCAGTCAGTAGCTTCAATCATTTCTGGTATATGAATAACATGATGTTTTTCAATGGCAAAAATCAATGAATATTGTAAATGCACAAACAGTAATTTCTCCGCATTGCAAGGTGCAATTCTGAAATTTTTTGCTTTTTCCTGCTCCTCTTAGCATGATAAAGAAGATTCAAAGAGAGTGAGATGCCAGCTCCTTTCATTCAGTCAGTAGCTTCAATCATTTCTGGACGTTTTTCAATGGCAAAAATCAATGAATATTGTAAATGCACAAACAGTAATTTCTCCGCATTGCAAGGTGCAATTCTGAAATTTTTTGCTTTTTCCTGCTCCTCTTAGCATGATAAAGAAGATTCAAAGAGAGTGAGGTGCCAGCTCCTTTCATTCAGTCAGTAGCTTCAAACATTTCTGGTATATGAATAACATGTTTTTCAATGGCAAAAATCAATGAATATTGTAAATGCACAAACAGTAATTTCTCCGCATTGCAAGGAGCAATTCTGAAATTTTTTGCTTTTTCCTGCTCCTCTTAGCATGATAAAGAAGATTCAAAGAGAGTGAGATGCCAGCTCCTTTCATTCAGTCAGTAGCTTCAATCATTTCTGGACGTTTTTCAATGGCAAAAATCAATGAATATTGTAAATGCACAAACTGTAATTTCTCCGCATTGCAAGGTGCAATTCTGAAATTTTTTGCTTTTTCCTGCTCCTCTTAGCATGATAAAGAAGATTCAAAGAGAGTGAGATGCCAGCTCCTTTCATTCAGTCAGTAGCTTCAATCATTTCTGGACGTTTTTCAATGGCAAAAATCAATGAATATTGTAAATGCACAAACAGTAATTTCTCCGCATTGCAAGGTGCAATTCTGAAATTTTTTGCTTTTTCCTGCTCCTCTTAGCATGATAAAGAAGATTCAAAGAGAGTGAGATGCCAGCTCCTTTCATTCAGTCAGTAGCTGCAAACATTTCTGGTATATGAATAACATGATGTTTTTCAATGGCAAAAATTAATGAATATTGTAAATGCACAAACAGTAATTTCTCCGCATTGCAAGGTGCAATTCTGAAATTTTTTGCTTTTTCCAGCTCCTCTTAGCATGATAAAGAAGATTCAAAGAGAGTGAGATGCCAGCTCCTTTCATTCAGTCAGTAGCTTCAATCATTTCTGGACGTTTTTCAATGGCAAAAATCAATGAATATTGTAAATGCACAAACAGTAATTTCTCCGCATTGCAAGGTGCAATTCTGAAATTTTTTGCTTTATCCTGCTCCTCTTAGCATGATAAAGAAGATTCAAAGAGAGTGAGGTGCCAGCTCCTTTCATTCAGTCAGTAGCTTCAAACATTTCTGGTATATGAATAACATGTTTTTCAATGGCAAAAATCAATGAATATTGTAAATGCACAAACAGTAATTTCTCCGCATTGCAAGGTGCAATTCTGAAATTTTTTGCTTTTTCCTGCTCCTCTTAGCATGATAAAGAAAATTCAAAGAGAGTGAGATGCCAGCTCCTTTCATTCAGTCAGTAGCTTCAATCATTTCTGGACGTTTTTCAATGGCAAAAATCAATGAATATTGTAAATGCACAAACAGTAATTTCTCCGCATTGCAAGGTGCAATTCTGAAATTTTTTGCTTTTTCCTGCTCCTCTTAGCATGATAAAGAAGATTCAAAGAGAGTGAGATGCCAGCTCCTTTCATTCAGTCAGTAGCTTCAATCATTTCTGGACGTTTTTCAATGGCAAAAATCAATGAATATTGTAAATGCACAAACAGTAATTTCTCCGCATTGCAAGGTGCAATTCTGAAATTTTTTGCTTTTTCCTGCTCCTCTTAGCATGATAAAGAAGATTCAAAGTGAGTGAGATGCCAGCTCCTTTCATTCAGTCAGTAGCTTCAATCATTTCTGGACGTTTTTCAATGGCAAAAATCAATGAATATTGTAAATGTACAAACAGTAATTTCTCCGCATTGCAAGGTGCAATTCTGAAATTTTTTGCTTTTTCCTGCTCCTCTTAGCATGATAAAGAAGATTCAAAGAGAGTGAGGTTCCAGCTCCTTTCATTCAGTCAGTAGCTTCAAACATTTCTGGTATATGAATAACATGTTTTTCAATGGCAAAAATCAATGAATATTGTAAATGCACAAACAGTAATTTCTCCGCATTGCAAGGTGCAATTCTGAAATTTTTTGCTTTTTCCTGCTCCTCTTAACTTGATAAAGAAGATTCAAAGAGAGTGAGATGCCAGCTCCTTTCATTCAGTCAGTAGCTTCAATCATTTCTGGACGTTTTTCAATGGCAAAAATCAATGAATATTGTAAATGCACAAACTGTAATTTCTCCGCATTGTAAGGTGCAATTCTGAAATTTTTTGCTTTTTCCTGCTCCTCTTAGCATGATAAAGAAGATTCAAAGAGAGTGAGATGCCAGCTCCTTTCATTCAGTCAGTAGCTTCAATCATTTCTGGACGTTTTTCAATGGCAAAAATCAATGAATATTGTAAATGCACAAACAGTAATTTCTCCGCATTGCAAGGTGCAATTCTGAAATTTTTTGCTTTTTCCTGCTCCTCTTAGCATGATAAAGAAGATTCAAAGAGAGTGAGATGCCAGCTCCTTTCATTCAGTCAGTAGCTTCAAACATTTCTGGTATATGAATAACATGATGTTTTTCAATGGCAAAAATCAATAAATATTGTAAATGCACAAACAGTAATTTCTCCGCATTGCAAGGTGCAAGTCTGAAATTTTTTGCTTTTTCCTGCTCCTCTTAGCATGATAAAGAAGATTCAAAGAGAGTGAGATGCCAGCTCCTTTCATTCAGTCAGTAGCTTCAATCATTTCTGGACGTTTTTCAATGGCAAAAATCAATGAATATTGTAAATGCACAAACTGTAATTTCTCCGCATTGCAAGGTGCAATTCTGAAATTTTTTGCTTTTTCCTGCTCCTCTTAGCATGATAAAGAAGATTCAAAGAGAGTGAGATGCCAGCTCTTTTCATTCAGTCAGTAGCTTCAATCATTTCTGGACGTTTTTCAATGGCAAAAATCAATGAATATTGTAAATGCACAAACAGTAATTTCTCCGCATTGCAAGGTGCAATTCTGAAATTTTTTGCTTTTTCCTGCTCCTCTTAGCATGATAAAGAAGATTCAAAGAGAGTGAGATGCCAGCTCCTTTCATTCAATCAGTAGCTTCAAACATTTCTGGTATATGAATAACATGATGTTTTTCAATGGCAAAAATCAATGAATATTGTAAATGCACAAACAGTAATTTCTCCGCATTGCAAGGTGCAATTCTGAAATTTTTTGCTTTTTCCTGCTCCTCTTAGCATGATAAAGAAGATTCAAAGAGAGTGAGATGCCAGCTCCTTTCATTCAGTCAGTAGCTTCAATCATTTCTGGACGTTTTTCAATGGCAAAAATCAATGAATATTGTAAATGCACAAACAGTAATTTCTCCGCATTGCAAGGTGCAATTCTGAAATTTTTTGCTTTTTCCTGCTCCTCTTAGCATGATAAAGAAGATTCAAAGAGAGTGAGATGCCAGCTCCTTACATTCAGTCAGTAGCTTCAATCATTTCTGGTAAATGAATAACATGATGTTTTTCAATGGCAAAAATCAATTAATTTTGTAAATGCACAAACAGTAATTTCTCCGCATTGCAAGGTGCAATTCTGAAATTTTTTGCTTTTTCCTGCTCCTCTTAGCATGATAAAGAAGATTCAAAGAGAGTGAGATGCCAGCTCCTTTCATTCAGTCAGTAGCTTCAATCATTTCTGGACGTTTTTCAATGGCAAAAATCAATGAATATTGTAAATGCACAAACAGTAATTTTTCCGCATTGCAAGGTGCAATTCTGAAATTTTTTGCTTATTCCTGCTCCTCTTAGCATGATAAAGAAGATTCAAAGAGAGTGAGGTGCCAGCTCCTTTCATTCAGTCAGTAGCTTCAAACATTTCTGGTATATGAATAACGTTTTTCAATGGCAAAAATCAATGAATATTGTAAATGCACAAACAGTTATTTCTCCGCATTGCAAGGTGCAATTCTGAAATTTTTTGCTTTTTCCTGCTCCTCTTAGCATGATAAAGAAGATTCAAAGAGAGTGAGATGCCAGCTCCTTTCATTCAGTCAGTAGCTTCAATCATTTCTGGACGTTTTTCAATGGCAAAAATCAATGAATATTGTAAATGCACAAACAGTAATTTCTCCGCATTGCAAGGTGCAATTCTGAAATTTTTTGCTTTCTCCTGCTCCTCTTAGCATGATAAAGAAGATTCAAAGAGAGTGAGATGCCAGCTCCTTTCATTCAGTCAGTAGCTTCAATCATTTCTGGACGTTTTTCAATGGCAAAAATCAATGAATATTGTAAATGCACAAACAGTAATTTCTCCGCATTGCAAGGTGCAATTCTGAAATTTTTTGCTTTTTCCTGCTCCTCTTAGCATGATAAAGAAGATTCAAAGAGAGTGAGATGCCAGCTCCTTTCATTCAGTCAGTAGCTTCAATCATTTCTGGACGTTTTTCAATGGCAAAAATCAATGAATATTGTAAATGCACAAACAGTAATTTCTCCGCATTGCAAGGTGCAATTCTGAAATTTTTGCTTTTTCCTGCTCCTCTTAGCATGATAAAGAAGATTCAAAGAGAGTGAGGTGCCAGCTCCTTTCATTCAGTCAGTAGCTTCAAACATTTCTGGTATATGAATAACATGTTTTTCAATGGCAAAAATCAATGAATATTGTAAATGCACAAACAGTAATTTCTCCGCATTGCAAGGAGCAATTCTGAAATTTTTTGCTTTTTCCTGCTCCTCTTAGCATGATAAAGAAGATTCAAAGAGAGTGAGATGCCAGCTCCTTTCATTCAGTCAGTAGCTTCAATCATTTCTGTACGTTTTTCAATGGCAAAAATCAATGAATATTGTAAATGCACAAACTGTAATTTCTCCGCATTGCAAGGTGCAATTCTGAAATTTTTTGCTTTTTCCTGCTCCTCTTAGCATGATAAAGAAGATTCAAAGAGAGTGAGATGCCAGCTCTTTTCATTCAGTCAGTAGCTTCAATCATTTCTGGACGTTTTTCAATCGCAAAAATCAATGAATATTGTAAATGCACAAACAGTAATTTCTCCGCATTGCAAGGTGCAATTCTGAAATTTTTTGCTTTTTCCTGCTCCTCTTAGCATGATAAAGAAGATTCAAAGAGAGTGAGATGCCAGCTCCTTTCATTCAATCAGTAGCTTCAAACATTTCTGGTATATGAATAACATGATGTTTTTCAATGGCAAAAATCAATGAATATTGTAAATGCACAAACAGTAATTTCTCCGCATTGCAAGGTGCAATTCTGAATTTTTTTGCTTTTTCCTGCTCCTCTTAGCATGATAAAGAAGATTCAAAGAGAGTGAGATGCCAGCTCCTTTCATTCAGTCAGTAGCTTCAATCATTTCTGGACGTTTTTCAATGGCAAAAATCAATGAATATTGTAAATGCACAAACAGTAATTTCTCCGCATTGCAAGGTGCAATTCTGAAATTTTTTGCTTTTTCCTGCTCCTCTTAGCATGATAAAGAAGATTCAAAGAGAGTGAGGTGCCAGCTCCTTTCATTCAGTCAGTAGCTTCAAACATTTCTGGTATATGAATAACATGTTTTTCAATGGCAAAAATCAATGAATATTGTTAATGCACAAACTGTAATTTCTCCGCATTGCAAGGTGCAATTCTTAAATTTTTTGCTTTTTCCTGCTCCTCTTAGCATGATAAAGAAAATTCAAAGAGAGTGAGATGCCAGCTCCTTTCATTCAGTCAGTAGCTTCAATCATTTCTGGACGTTTTTCAATGGCAAAAATCAATGAATATTGTAAATGCACAAACAGTAATTTCTCCGCATTGCAAGGTGCAATTCTGAATTTTTTTGCTTTTTCCTGCTCCTCTTAGCATGATAAAGAAGATTCAAAGAGAGTGAGATGCCAGCTCCTTTCATTCAGTCAGTAGCTTCAATCATTTCTGGACGTTTTTCAATGGCAAAAATCAATGAATATTGTAAATGCACAAACTGTAATTTCTCCGCATTGTAAGGTGCAATTCTGAAATTTTTTGCTTTTTCCTGCTCCTCTTAGCATGATAAAGAAGATTCAAAGAGAGTGAGATGCCAGCTCCTTTCATTCAGTCAGTAGCTTCAATCATTTCTGGACGTTTTTCAATGGCAAAAATCAATGAATATTGTAAATGCACAAACAGTAATTTCTCCGCATTGCAAGGTGCAATTCTGAAATTTTTTGCTCTTTCCTGCTCCCCTTAGCATGGTAAAGAAGATTCAAAGAGAGTGAGATGCCAGCTCCTTTCATTCAGTCAGTAGCTTCAATCATTTCTGGACGTTTTTCAATGGCAAAAATCAATGAATATTGTAAATGCACAAACAGAAATTTCTCCGCATTGCAAGGTGCAATTCTGAAATTTTTTGCTTTTTCCTGCTCCTCTTAGCATGATAAAGAAGATTCAAAGAGAGTGAGATGCCAGCTCCTTTCATTCAGTCAGTAGCTTCAAACATTTCTGGTATATGAATAACATGATGTTTTTCAATGGCAAAAATCAATGAATATTGTAAATGCACAAACAGTAATTTCTCCGCATTGCAAGGTGCAATTCTGAAATTTTTTGCTTTTTCCTGCTCCTCTTAGCATGATAAAGAAGATTCAAAGAGAGTGAGATGCCAGCTCCTTTCGTTCAGTCAGTAGCTTCAATCATTTCTGGACGTTTTTCAATGGCAAAAATCATTGAATATTGTAAATGCACAAACAGTAATTTCTCCGCATTGCAAGGTGCAATTCTGAAATTTTTTACATTTTCCTGCTCCTCTTAGCATGATAAAGAAGATTCAAAGAGAGTGAGATGCCAGCTCCTTTCATTCAGTCAGTAGCTTCAATCATTTCTGGTATATGAATAACATGATGTTTTTCAATGGCAAAAATCAATGAATATTGTAAATGCACAAACAGTAATTTCTCCGCATTGCAAGGTGCAATTCTGAAATTTTTTGCTTTTTCCTGCTCCTCTTAGCATGATAAAGAAGATTCAAAGAGAGTGAGATGCCAGCTCCTTTCATTCAGTCAGTAGCTTCAATCATTTCTGGACGTTTTTCAATGGCAAAAATCAATGAATATTGTAAATGCACAAACAGTAATTTCTCCGCATTGCAAGGTGCAATTCTGAAATTTTTTGCTTTTTCCTGCTCCTCTTAGCATGATAAAGAAGATTCAAAGAGAGTGAGGTGCCAGCTCCTTTCATTCAGTCAGTAGCTTCAAACATTTCTGGTATATGAATAACATGTTTTTCAATGGCAAAAATCAATGAATATTGTAAATGCACAAACAGTAATTTCTCCGCATTGCAAGGAGCAATTCTGAAATTTTTTGCTTTTTCCTGCTCCTCTTAGCATGATAAAGAAGATTCAAAGAGAGTGAGATGCCAGCTCCTTTCATTCAGTCAGTAGCTTCAATCATTTCTGGACGTTTTTCAATGGCAAAAATCAATGAATATTGTAAATGCACAAACTGTAATTTCTCCGCATTGCAAGGTGCAATTCTGAAATTTTTTGCTTTTTCCTGCTCCTCTTAGCATGATAAAGAAGATTCAAAGAGAGTGAGATGCCAGCTCCTTTCATTCAGTCAGTAGCTTCAATCATTTCTGGACGTTTTTCAATGGCAAAAATCAATGAATATTGTAAATGCACAAACAGTAATTTCTCCGCATTGCAAGGTGCAATTCTGAAATTTTTTGCTTTTTCCTGCTCCTCTTAGCATGATAAAGAAGATTCAAAGAGAGTGAGATGCCAGCTCCTTTCATTCAGTCAGTAGCTTCAAACATTTCTGGTATATGAATAACATGATGTTTTTCAATGGCAAAAATTAATGAATATTGTAAATGCACAAACAGTAATTTCTCCGCATTGCAAGGTGCAATTCTGAAATTTTTTGCTTTTTCCAGCTCCTCTTAGCATGATAAAGAAGATTCAAAGAGAGTGAGATGCCAGCTCCTTTCATTCAGTCAGTAGCTTCAATCATTTCTGGACGTTTTTCAATGGCAAAAATCAATGAATATTGTAAATGCACAAACAGTAATTTCTCCGCATTGCAAGGTGCAATTCTGAAATTTTTTGCTTTATCCTGCTCCTCTTAGCATGATAAAGAAGATTCAAAGAGAGTGAGGTGCCAGCTCCTTTCATTCAGTCAGTAGCTTCAAACATTTCTGGTATATGAATAACATGTTTTTCAATGGCAAAAATCAATGAATATTGTAAATGCACAAACAGTAATTTCTCCGCATTGCAAGGTGCAATTCTGAAATTTTTTGCTTTTTCCTGCTCCTCTTAGCATGATAAAGAAAATTCAAAGAGAGTGAGATGCCAGCTCCTTTCATTCAGTCAGTAGCTTCAATCATTTCTGGACGTTTTTCAATGGCAAAAATCAATGAATATTGTAAATGCACAAACAGTAATTTCTCCGCATTGCAAGGTGCAATTCTGAAATTTTTTGCTTTTTCCTGCTCCTCTTAGCATGATAAAGAAGATTCAAAGAGAGTGAGATGCCAGCTCCTTTCATTCAGTCAGTAGCTTCAATCATTTCTGGACGTTTTTCAATGGCAAAAATCAATGAATATTGTAAATGCACAAACAGTAATTTCTCCGCATTGCAAGGTGCAATTCTGAAATTTTTTGCTTTTTCCTGCTCCTCTTAGCATGATAAAGAAGATTCAAAGTGAGTGAGATGCCAGCTCCTTTCATTCAGTCAGTAGCTTCAATCATTTCTGGACGTTTTTCAATGGCAAAAATCAATGAATATTGTAAATGTACAAACAGTAATTTCTCCGCATTGCAAGGTGCAATTCTGAAATTTTTTGCTTTTTCCTGCTCCTCTTAGCATGATAAAGAAGATTCAAAGAGAGTGAGGTTCCAGCTCCTTTCATTCAGTCAGTAGCTTCAAACATTTCTGGTATATGAATAACATGTTTTTCAATGGCAAAAATCAATGAATATTGTAAATGCACAAACAGTAATTTCTCCGCATTGCAAGGTGCAATTCTGAAATTTTTTGCTTTTTCCTGCTCCTCTTAACTTGATAAAGAAGATTCAAAGAGAGTGAGATTCCAGCTCCTTTCATTCAGTCAGTAGCTTCAATCATTTCTGGACGTTTTTCAATGGCAAAAATCAATGAATATTGTAAATGCACAAACTGTAATTTCTCCGCATTGTAAGGTGCAATTCTGAAATTTTTTGCTTTTTCCTGCTCCTCTTAGCATGATAAAGAAGATTCAAAGAGAGTGAGATGCCAGCTCCTTTCATTCAGTCAGTAGCTTCAATCATTTCTGGACGTTTTTCAATGGCAAAAATCAATGAATATTGTAAATGCACAAACAGTAATTTCTCCGCATTGCAAGGTGCAATTCTGAAATTTTTTGCTTTTTCCTGCTCCTCTTAGCATGATAAAGAAGATTCAAAGAGAGTGAGATGCCAGCTCCTTTCATTCAGTCAGTAGCTTCAAACATTTCTGGTATATGAATAACATGATGTTTTTCAATGGCAAAAATCAATAAATATTGTAAATGCACAAACAGTAATTTCTCCGCATTGCAAGGTGCAAGTCTGAAATTTTTTGCTTTTTCCTGCTCCTCTTAGCATGATAAAGAAGATTCAAAGAGAGTGAGATGCCAGCTACTTTCATTCAGTCAGTAGCTTCAATCATTTCTGGACGTTTTTCAATGGTAAAAATCAATGAATATTGTAAATGCACAAACAGTAATTTCTCCGCATTGCAAGGTGCAATTCTGAAATTTTTTGCTTTTTCCTGCTCCTCTTAGCATGATAAAGAAGATTCAAAGAGAGTGAGATGCCAGCTCCTTTCATTCAGTCAGTAGCTTCAATCATTTCTGGACGTTTTTCAATGGCAAAAATCAATGAATATTGTAAATGCACAAACAGTAATTTCTTCGCATTGCAAGGTGCAATTCTGAAATGTTTTGCTTTTTCCTGCTCCTCTTAGCATGATAAAGAAGATTCAAAGAGAGTGAGATGCCAGCTCCTTTCATTCAGTCAGTAGCTTCAATCATTTCTCGTAAATGAATAACATGATGTTTTTCAATGGCAAAAATCAATGAATTTTGTAAATGCACAAACAGTAATTTCTCCGCATTGCAAGGCGCAATTCTGAAATTTTTTGCTTTTTCCTGCTCCTCTTAGCATGATAAAGAAGATTCAAAGAGAGTGAGATGCCAGCTCCTTTCATTCAGTCAGTAGCTTCAATCATTTCTGGACGTTTTTCAATGGCAAAAATCAATGAATATTGTAAATGCACAAACAGTAATTTCTCCGCATTGCAAGGTGCAATTCTGAAATTTTTTGCTTTTTCCTGCTCCTCTTAGCATGATAAAGAAGATTCAAAGAGAGTGAGATGCCAGCTCCTTTCATTCAGTCAGTAGCTTCAATCATTTCTGGATGTTTTTCAATGGCAAAAGTCAATGAATATTGTAAATGCACAAACTGTAATTTCTTCGCATTGCAAGGTGCAATTCTGAAATTTTTTGCTTTTCCTGCTCCTCTTAGCATGATAAAGAAGATTCATAGAGAGTGAGATGCCAGCTCCTTTCATTCAGTCAGTAGCTTCAATCATTTCTGGACGTTTTTCAATGGCAAAAATCAATGAATATTGTAATTGCACAAACAGTAATTTCTCCGCATTGCAAGGTGCAATTATGAAATTTTTTGCTTTTTCCTGCTCCTCTTAGCATGATAAAGAAGATTCAAAAAGAGTGAGATGCCAGCTCCTTTCATTCAGTCAGTAGCTTCAAACATTTCTGGTATATGAATAACATGATGTTTTTCAATGGCAAAAATCAATGAATATTGTAAATGCACAAACAGTAATTTCTCCGCATTGCAAGGTGCAATTCTGAAATTTTTTGCTTTTTCCTGCTCCTCTTAGCATGATAAAGAAGATTCAAAGAGAGTGAGATGCCAGCTCCTTTCATTCAGTCAGTAGCTTCAATCATTTCTGGACGTTTTTCAATGGCAAAAATCAATGAATATTGTAAATGCACAAACAGTAATTTCTCCGCATTGCAAGGTGCAATTCTGAAATTTTTTGCTTTTTCCTGCTCCTCTTAGCATGATAAAGAAGATTCAAAGAGAGTGAGATGCCAGCTCCTTTCATTCAGTCAGTAGCTTCAATCATTTCTGGACGTTTTTCAATGGCAAAAATCAATGAATATTGTAAATGCACAAACTGTAATTTCTCCGCATTGTAAGGTGCAATTCTGAAATTTTTTGCTTTTTCCTGCTCCTCTTAGCATGATAAAGAAGATTCAAAGAGAGTGAGATGCCAGCTCCTTTCATTCAGTCAGTAGCTTCAATCATTTCTGGACGTTTTTCAATGGCAAAAATCAATGAATATTGTAAATGCACAAACAGTAATTTCTCCGCATTGCAAGGTGCAATTCTGAAATTTTTTGCTTTTTCCTGCTCCTCTTAGCATGATAAAGAAGATTCAAAGAGAGTGAGATGCCAGCTCCTTTCATTCAGTCAGTAGCTTCAAACATTTCTGGTATATGAATAACATGATGTTTTTCAATGGCAAAAATCAATGAATATTGTAAATGCACAAACAGTAATTTCTCCGCATTGCAAGGTGCAAGTCTGAAATTTTTTGCTTTTTCCTGCTCCTCTTAGCATGATAAAGAAGATTCAAAGAGAGTGAGATGCCAGCTACTTTCATTCAGTCAGTAGCTTCAATCATTTCTGGACGTTTTTCAATGGTAAAAATCAATGAATATTGTAAATGCACAAACAGTAATTTCTCCGCATTGCAAGGTGCAATTCTGAAATTTTTTGCTTTTTCCTGCTCCTCTTAGCATGATAAAGAAGATTCAAAGAGAGTGAGATGCCAGCTCCTTTCATTCAGTCAGTAGCTTCAATCATTTCTGGACGTTTTTCAATGGCAAAAATCAATGAATATTGTAAATGCACAAACAGTAATTTCTCCGCATTGCAAGGTGCAATTCTGAAATTTTTTGCTTTTTCCTGCTCCTCTTAGCATGATAAAGAAGTTTCAAAGAGAGTGAGATGCCAGCTCCTTTCATTCAGTCAGTAGCTTCAATCATTTCTGGTAAATGAATAACATGATGTTTTTCAATGGCAAAAATCAATGAATTTTGTAAATGCACAAACACTAATTTCTCCGCATTGCAAGGCGCAATTCTGAAATTTTTTGCTTCTTCCTGCTCCTCTTAGCATGATAAAGAAGATTCAAAGAGAGTGAGATGCCAGCTCCTTTCATTCAGTCAGTAGCTTCAATCATTTCTGGACGTTTTCAATGGCAAAAATCAATGAATATTGTAAATGCACAAACAGTAATTTCTCCGCATTGCAAGGTGCAATTCTGAAATTTTTTGCTTTTTCCTGCTCCTCTTAGCATGATAAAGAAGATTCAAAGAGAGTGAGGTGCCAGCTCCTTTCATTCAGTCAGTAGCTTCAAACATTTCTGGTATATGAATAACATGTTTTTCAATGGCAAAAATCAATGAATATTGTAAATGCACAAACAGTAATTTCTCCGCAATGCAAGGAGCAATTCTGAAATTTTTTGCTTTTTCCTGCTCCTCTTAGCATGATAAAGAAGATTCAAAGAGAGTGAGATGCCAGCTCCTTTCATTCAGTCAGTAGCTTCAATCATTTCTGGACGTTTTTCAATGGCAAAAATCAATGAATATTGTAAATGCACAAACAGTAATTTCTCCGCATTGCAAGGTGCAATTCTGAAATTTTTTGCTTTTTCCTGCTCCTCTTAGCATGATAAAGAAGATTCAAAGAGAGTGAGATGCCAGCTCCTTTCATTCAGTCAGTAGCTTCAATCATTTCTGGACGTTTTTCAATGGCAAAAATCAATGAATATTGTAAATGCACAAACTGTAATTTCTCCGCATTGCAAGGTGCAATTCTGAAATTTTTTGCTTTTTCCTGCTCCTCTTAGCATGATAAAGAAGATTCAAAGAGAGTGAGATGCCAGCTCCTTTCATTCAGTCAGTAGCTTCAAACATTTCTGGTATATGAATAACATGTTTTTCAATGGCAAAAATCAATGAATATTGTAAATGCACAAACAGTAATTTCTCCGCATTGCAAGGTGCAATTCTGAAATTTTTTGCTTTTTCCTGCTCCTCTTAGCATGATAAAGAAGATTCAAAGAGAGTGAGATGCCAGCTCCTTTCATTCAGTCAGTAGCTTCAAACATTTTTGGTATATGAATAACATGATGTTTTTCAATGGCAAAAATCAATGAATATTGTAAATGCACAAACAGTAATTTCTCCGCATTGCAAGGTGCAATTCTGAAATTTTTTGCTTTTTCCTGCTCCTCTTAGCATGATAAAGAAGATTCAAAGAGAGTGAGATGCCAGCTCCTTTCATTCAGTCAGTAGCTTCAAACATTTCTGGTATATGAATAACATGATGTTTTTCAATGGCAAAAATCAATGAATATTGTAAATGCACAAACAGTAATTTCTCCGCATTGCAAGGTGCAATTCTGAAATTTTTTGCTTTTTCCTGCTCCTCTTAGCATGATAAAGAAGATTCAAAGAGAGTGAGATGCCAGCTCCTTTCATTGAGTCAGTAGCTTCAATCATTTCTGGACTTTTTTCAATGGCAAAAATCATTGAATATTGTAAATGCACAAACAGTAATTTCTCCGCATTGCAAGGTGCAATTCTGAAATTTTTTACTTTTTCTTGCTCCTCTTAGCATGATAAAGAAGATTCAAAGAGAGTGAGATGCCAGCTCCTTTCATTCAGTCAGTAGCTTCAATCATTTCTGGTATATGAATAACATGATGTTTTTCAATGGCAAAAATCAATGAATATTGTAAATGCACAAACAGTAATTTCTCCGCATTGCAAGGTGCAATTCTGAAATTTTTTGTTTTTTCCTGCTCCTCTTAGCATGATAAAGAAGATTCAAAGAGAGTGAGATGCCAGCTCCTTTCATTCAGTCAGTAGCTTCAAACATTTCTGGTATATGAATAACATGATGTTTTTCAATGGCAAAAATCAATGAATATTGTAAATGCACAAACAGTAATTTCTCCGCATTGCAAGGTGCAATTCTGAAATTTTTTGCTTTTTCCTGCTCCTCTTAGCATGTTAAAGAAGATTCAAAGAGAGTGAGATGCCAGCTCCTTTCGTTCAGTCAGTAGCCTCAATCATTTCTGGACGTTTTTCAATGGTAAAAATCAATGAATATTGTAAATGCACAAACAGTAATTTCTCCGCATTGCAAGGTGCAATTCTGAAATTTTTTGCTTTTTCCTGCTCCTCTTAGCATGATAAAGAAGATTCAAAGAGAGTGAGATGCCAGCTCCTTTCATTCAGTCAGTAGCTTCAAACATTTCTGGTATATGAATAACATGATGTTTTTCAATGGCAAAAATCAATGAATATTGTAAATGCACAAACAGTAATTTCTCCGCATTGCAAGGTGCAATTCTGAAATTTTTTGCTTTTTCCTGCTCCTCTTAGCATGATAAAGAAGATTCAAAGAGAGTGAGATGCCAGCTCCTTTCATTCAGTCAGTAGCTTCAATCATTTCTGGTATATGAATAACATGATGTTTTTCAATGGCAAAAATCAATGAATATTGTAAATGCACAAACAGTAATTTCTCCGCATTGCAAGGTGCAATTCTGAAATTTTTTGCTTTTTCCTGCTCCTCTTAGCATGATAAAGAAGATTCAAAGAGAGTGAGATGCCAGCTCCTTTCATTCAGTCAGTAGCTTCAATCATTTCTGGACGTTTTTCAATGGCAAAAATCAATGAATATTGCAAATGCACAAACAGTAATTTCTCCGCATTGCAAGGTGCAATTCTGAAATTTTTTGCTTTTTCCTGCTCCTCTTAGCATGATAAACAAGATTCAAAGAGAGTGAGATGCCAGCTCCTTTCATTCAGTCAGTAGCTTCAATCATTTCTGGACGTTTTTCAATGGCAAAAATCAATGAATATTGTAAATGCACAAACAGTAATTTCTCCGCATTGCAAGGTGCAATTCTGAAATTTTTTGCTTTTACCTGCTCCTCTTAGCATGATAAAGAAGATTCAAAGAGAGTGAGATGCCAGCTCCTTTCTTTCAGTCAGTAGCTTCAATCATTTCTGGACGTTTTTCAATGGCAAAAATCAATGAATATTGTAAATGCACAAACAGTAATTTCTCCGCATTGCAAGTTGCAATTCTGAAATTTTTTGCTTTTTCCTGCTCCTCTTAGCATGATAAAGAAGATTCAAAGAGAGTGAGATGCCAGCTCCTTTCATTCAGTCAGTAGCTTCCAACATTTCTGGTATATGAATAACATGATGTTTTTCAATGGCAAAAATCAATGAATATTGTAAATGCACAAACAGTAATTTCTCCGCATTGCAAGGTGCAATTCTGAAATTTTTTGCTTTTTCCTGCTCCTCTTAGCATGATGAAGATTCAAAGAGAGTGAGATGCCAGCTCCTTTCGTTCAGTCAGTAGCTTCAATCATTTCTGGACGTTTTTCAATGGCAAAAATCATTGAATATTATAAATGCACAAACAGTAATTTCTCCGCATTGCATAGTGCAATTCTGAAATTTTTTACTTTTTCCTGCTCCTCTTAGCATGATAAAGAAGATTCAAAGAGAGTGAGATGCCAGCTCCTTTCATTCAGTCAGTAGCTTCAATCATTTCTGGACGTTTTTCAATGGCAAAAATCAATGAATATTGTAAATGCACAAACTGTAATTTCTCCGCATTGCAAGGTGCAATTCTGAAATTTTTTGCTTTTTCCTGCTCCTCTTAGCATGATAAAGAAGATTCAAAGAGAGTGAGATGCCAGCTCCTTTCATTCAGTCAGTAGCTTCAAACATTTCTGGTATATGAATAACATGTTTTTCAATGGCAAAAATCAATGAATATTGTAAATGCACAAACAGTAATTTCTCCGCATTGCAAGGTGCAATTCTGAAATTTTTTGCTTTTTCCTGCTCCTCTTAGCATGATAAAGAAGATTCAAAGAGAGTGAGATGCCAGCTCCTTTCATTCAGTCAGTAGCTTCAAACATTTCTGGTATATGAATAACATGATGTTTTTCAATGGCAAAAATCAATGAATATTGTAAATGCACAAACAGTAATTTCTCCGCATTGCAAGGTGCAATTCTGAAATTTTTTGCTTTTTCCTGCTCCTCTTAGCATGATAAAGAAGATTCAAAGAGAGTGAGATGCCAGCTCCTTTCATTCAGTCAGTAGCTTCAAACATTTCTGGTATATGAATAACATGATGTTTTTCAATGGCAAAAATCAATGAATATTGTAAATGCACAAACAGTAATTTCTCCGCATTGCAAGGTGCAATTCTGAAATTTTTTGCTTTTTCCTGCTCCTCTTAGCATGATAAAGAAGATTCAAAGAGAGTGAGATGCCAGCTCCTTTCATTGAGTCAGTAGCTTCAATCATTTCTGGACTTTTTTCAATGGCAAAAATCATTGAATATTGTAAATGCACAAACAGTAATTTCTCCGCATTGCAAGGTGCAATTCTGAAATTTTTTACTTTTTCTTGCTCCTCTTAGCATGATAAAGAAGATTCAAAGAGAGTGAGATGCCAGCTCCTTTCATTCAGTCAGTAGCTTCAATCATTTCTGGTATATGAATAACATGATGTTTTTCAATGGCAAAAATCAATGAATATTGTAAATGCACAAACAGTAATTTCTCCGCATTGCAAGGTGCAATTCTGAAATTTTTTGTTTTTTCCTGCTCCTCTTAGCATGATAAAGAAGATTCAAAGAGAGTGAGATGCCAGCTCCTTTCATTCAGTCAGTAGCTTCAAACATTTCTGGTATATGAATAACATGATGTTTTTCAATGGCAAAAATCAATGAATATTGTAAATGCACAAACAGTAATTTCTCCGCATTGCAAGGTGCAATTCTGAAATTTTTTGCTTTTTCCTGCTCCTCTTAGCATGTTAAAGAAGATTCAAAGAGAGTGAGATGCCAGCTCCTTTCGTTCAGTCAGTAGCCTCAATCATTTCTGGACGTTTTTCAATGGTAAAAATCAATGAATATTGTAAATGCACAAACAGTAATTTCTCCGCATTGCAAGGTGCAATTCTGAAATTTTTTGCTTTTTCCTGCTCCTCTTAGCATGATAAAGAAGATTCAAAGAGAGTGAGATGCCAGCTCCTTTCATTCAGTCAGTAGCTTCAAACATTTCTGGTATATGAATAACATGATGTTTTTCAATGGCAAAAATCAATGAATATTGTAAATGCACAAACAGTAATTTCTCCGCATTGCAAGGTGCAATTCTGAAATTTTTTGCTTTTTCCTGCTCCTCTTAGCATGATAAAGAAGATTCAAAGAGAGTGAGATGCCAGCTCCTTTCATTCAGTCAGTAGCTTCAATCATTTCTGGTATATGAATAACATGATGTTTTTCAATGGCAAAAATCAATGAATATTGTAAATGCACAAACAGTAATTTCTCCGCATTGCAAGGTGCAATTCTGAAATTTTTTGCTTTTACCTGCTCCTCTTAGCATGATAAAGAAGATTCAAAGAGAGTGAGATGCCAGCTCCTTTCTTTCAGTCAGTAGCTTCAATCATTTCTGGACGTTTTTCAATGGCAAAAATCAATGAATATTGTAAATGCACAAACAGTAATTTCTCCGCATTGCAAGTTGCAATTCTGAAATTTTTTGCTTTTTCCTGCTCCTCTTAGCATGATAAAGAAGATTCAAAGAGAGTGAGATGCCAGCTCCTTTCATTCAGTCAGTAGCTTCAAACATTTCTGGTATATGAATAACATGATGTTTTTCAATGGCAAAAATCAATGAATATTGTAAATGCACAAACAGTAATTTCTCCGCATTGCAAGGTGCAATTCTGAAATTTTTTGCTTTTTCCTGCTCCTCTTAGCATGATGAAGATTCAAAGAGAGTGAGATGCCAGCTCCTTTCGTTCAGTCAGTAGCTTCAATCATTTCTGGACGTTTTTCAATGGCAAAAATCATTGAATATTATAAATGCACAAACAGTAATTTCTCCGCATTGCATAGTGCAATTCTGAAATTTTTTACTTTTTCCTGCTCCTCTTAGCATGATAAAGAAGATTCAAAGAGAGTGAGATGCCAGCTCCTTTCATTCAGTCAGTAGCTTCAATCATTTCTGGACGTTTTTCAATGGCAAAAATCAATGAATATTGTAAATGCACAAACTGTAATTTCTCCGCATTGCAAGGTGCAATTCTGAAATTTTTTGCTTTTTCCTGCTCCTCTTAGCATGATAAAGAAGATTCAAAGAGAGTGAGATGCCAGCTCCTTTCATTCAGTCAGTAGCTTCAAACATTTCTGGTATATGAATAACATGTTTTTCAATGGCAAAAATCAATGAATATTGTAAATGCACAAACAGTAATTTCTCCGCATTGCAAGGTGCAATTCTGAAATTTTTTGCTTTTTCCTGCTCCTCTTAGCATGATAAAGAAGATTCAAAGAGAGTGAGATGCCAGCTCCTTTCATTCAGTCAGTAGCTTCAAACATTTCTGGTATATGAATAACATGATGTTTTTCAATGGCAAAAATCAATGAATATTGTAAATGCACAAACAGTAATTTCTCCGCATTGCAAGGTGCAATTCTGAAATTTTTTGCTTTTTCCTGCTCCTCTTAGCATGATAAAGAAGATTCAAAGAGAGTGAGATGCCAGCTCCTTTCATTCAGTCAGTAGCTTCAAACATTTCTGGTATATGAATAACATGATGTTTTTCAATGGCAAAAATCAATGAATATTGTAAATGCACAAACAGTAATTTCTCCGCATTGCAAGGTGCAATTCTGAAATTTTTTGCTTTTTCCTGCTCCTCTTAGCATGATAAAGAAGATTCAAAGAGAGTGAGATGCCAGCTCCTTTCATTGAGTCAGTAGCTTCAATCATTTCTGGACTTTTTTCAATGGCAAAAATCATTGAATATTGTAAATGCACAAACAGTAATTTCTCCGCATTGCAAGGTGCAATTCTGAAATTTTTAACTTTTTCTTGCTCCTCTTAGCATGATAAAGAAGATTCAAAGAGAGTGAGATGCCAGCTCCTTTCATTCAGTCAGTAGCTTCAATCATTTCTGGTATATGAATAACATGATGTTTTTCAATGGCAAAAATCAATGAATATTGTAAATGCACAAACAGTAATTTCTCCGCATTGCAAGGTGCAATTCTGAAATTTTTTGTTTTTTCCTGCTCCTCTTAGCATGATAAAGAAGATTCAAAGAGAGTGAGATGCCAGCTCCTTTCATTCAGTCAGTAGCTTCAAACATTTCTGGTATATGAATAACATGATGTTTTTCAATGGCAAAAATCAATGAATATTGTAAATGCACAAACAGTAATTTCTCCGCATTGCAAGGTGCAATTCTGAAATTTTTTGCTTTTTCCTGCTCCTCTTAGCATGTTAAAGAAGATTCAAAGAGAGTGAGATGCCAGCTCCTTTCGTTCAGTCAGTAGCCTCAATCATTTCTGGACGTTTTTCAATGGTAAAAATCAATGAATATTGTAAATGCACAAACAGTAATTTCTCCGCATTGCAAGGTGCAATTCTGAAATTTTTTGCTTTTTCCTGCTCCTCTTAGCATGATAAAGAAGATTCAAAGAGAGTGAGATGCCAGCTCCTTTCATTCAGTCAGTAGCTTCAAACATTTCTGGTATATGAATAACATGATGTTTTTCAATGGCAAAAATCAATGAATATTGTAAATGCACAAACAGTAATTTCTCCGCATTGCAAGGTGCAATTCTGAAATTTTTTGCTTTTTCCTGCTCCTCTTAGCATGATAAAGAAGATTCAAAGAGAGTGAGATGCCAGCTCCTTTCATTCAGTCAGTAGCTTCAATCATTTCTGGTATATGAATAACATGATGTTTTTCAATGGCAAAAATCAATGAATATTGTAAATGCACAAACAGTAATTTCTCCGCATTGCAAGGTGCAATTCTGAAATTTTTTGCTTTTTCCTGCTCCTCTTAGCATGATAAAGAAGATTCAAAGAGAGTGAGATGCCAGCTCCTTTCATTCAGTCAGTAGCTTCAATCATTTCTGGACGTTTTTCAATGGCAAAAATCAATGAATATTGCAAATGCACAAACAGTAATTTCTCCGCATTGCAAGGTGCAATTCTGAAATTTTTTGCTTTTTCCTGCTCCTCTTAGCATGATAAACAAGATTCAAAGAGAGTGAGATGCCAGCTCCTTTCATTCAGTCAGTAGCTTCAATCATTTCTGGACGTTTTTCAATGGCAAAAATCAATGAATATTGTAAATGCACAAACAGTAATTTCTCCGCATTGCAAGGTGCAATTCTGAAATTTTTTGCTTTTACCTGCTCCTCTTAGCATGATAAAGAAGATTCAAAGAGAGTGAGATGCCAGCTCCTTTCTTTCAGTCAGTAGCTTCAATCATTTCTGGACGTTTTTCAATGGCAAAAATCAATGAATATTGTAAATGCACAAACAGTAATTTCTCCGCATTGCAAGTTGCAATTCTGAAATTTTTTGCTTTTTCCTGCTCCTCTTAGCATGATAAAGAAGATTCAAAGAGAGTGAGATGCCAGCTCCTTTCATTCAGTCAGTAGCTTCAAACATTTCTGGTATATGAATAACATGATGTTTTTCAATGGCAAAAATCAATGAATATTGTAAATGCACAAACAGTAATTTCTCCGCATTGCAAGGTGTAATTCTGAAATTTTTTGCTTTTTCCTGCTCCTCTTAGCATGATGAAGATTCAAAGAGAGTGAGATGCCAGCTCCTTTCGTTCAGTCAGTAGCTTCAATCATTTCTGGACGTTTTTCAATGGCAAAAATCATTGAATATTATAAATGCACAAACAGTAATTTCTCCGCATTGCATAGTGCAATTCTGAAATTTTTTACTTTTTCCTGCTCCTCTTAGCATGATAAAGAAGATTCAAAGAGAGTGAGATGCCAGCTCCTTTCATTCAGTCAGTAGCTTCAATAATTTCTGGACGTTTTTCAATGGCAAAAATCAATGAATATTGTAAATGCACAAACAGTAATTTCTCCGCATTGCAAGGTGCAATTCTGAAATTTTTTGCTTTTTCCTGCTCCTCTTAGCATGATAAACATGATTCAAAGAGAGTGAGATGCCAGCTCCTTTCATTCAGTCAGTAGCTTCAATCATTTCTGGACGTTTTTCAATGGCAAAAATCAATGAATATTGTAAATGCACAAACAGTAATTTCTCCGCATTGCAAGGTGCAATTATGAAATTTTTTGCTTTTTCCTGCTCCTCTTAGCATGATAAAGAAGATTCAAAGAGAGTGAGATGCCAGCTCCTTTCATTCAGTCAGTAGCTTCAAACATTTCTGGTATATGAATAACATGATGTTTTTCAATGGCAAAAATCAATGAATATTGTAAATGCACAAACAGTAATTTCTCCGCATTGCAAGGTGCAATTCTGAAATTTTTTGCTTTTTCCTGCTCCTCTTAGCATGATAAAGAAGATTCAAAGAGAGTGAGATGCCAGCTCCTTTCATTCAGTCAGTAGCTTCAATCATTTCTGGATGTTTTTCAATGGCAAAAATCAATGAATATTGTAAATGCACAAACAGTAATTTCTCCGCATTGCAAGGTGCAATTCTGAAATTTTTTGCTTTTTCCTGCTCCTCTTAGCATGATAAACAAGATTCAAAGAGAGTGAGATGCCAGCTCCTTTCATTCAGTCAGTAGCTTCAATCATTTCTGGACGTTTTTCAATGGCAAAAATCAATGAATATCGTAAATGCACAAACAGTAATTTCTCCGCATTGCAAGGTGCAATTCTGAAATTTTTTGCTTTTTCCTGCTCCTCTTAGCATGATAAAGAAGATTCAAAGAGAGTGAGATGCCAGCTCCTTTCATTCAGTCAGTAGCTTCAAACATTTCTGGTATATGAATAACATGATGTTTTTCAATGGCAAAAATCAATGAATATTGTAAATGCACAAACAGTAATTTCTCCGCATTGCAAGGTGCAAGTCTGAAATTTTTTGCTTTTTCCTGCTCCTCTTAGCATGATAAAGAAGATTCAAAGAGAGTGAGATGCCAGCTACTTTCATTCAGTCAGTAGCTTCAATCATTTCTGGACGTTTTTCAATGGTAAAAATCAATGAATATTGTAAATGCACAAACAGTAATTTCTCCACATTGCAAGGTGCAATTCTGAAATTTTTTGCTTTTTCCTGCTCCTCTTAGCATGATAAAGAAGATTCAAAGAGAGTGAGATGCCAGCTCCTTTCATTCAGTCAGTAGCTTCAAACATTTCTGGTATATGAATAACGATGTTTTTCAATGGCAAAAATCAATGAATATTGTAAATGCACAAACAGTAATTTCTCCGCATTGCAAGGTGCAATTCTGAAATTTTTTGCTTTTTCCTGCTCCTCTTAGCATGATAAAGAAGATTCAAAGACAGTGAGATGCCAGCTCCTTTCATTCAGTCAGTAGCTTCAATCATTTCTGGATGTTTTTCAATGGCAAAAATCAATGAATATTGTAAATGCACAAACTGTAATTTCTCCGCATTGCAAGGTGCAATTCTGAAATTTTTTGCTTTTTCCTGCTCCTCTTAGCATAATAAAGAAGATTCAAAGAGAGTGAGATGCCAGCTCCTTTCATTCAGTCAGTAGCTTCAATCATTTCTGGACGTTTTTCAATGGCAAAAATCAATGAATATTGTAAATGCACAAACAGTAATTTCTCCGCATTGCAAGGTGCAATTCTGAAATTTTTTGCTTTTTCCTGCTCCTCTTAGCATGATAAAGAAGATTCAAAGAGAGTGAGATGCCAGCTCCTTTCATTCAGTCAGTACCTTCAATCATTTCTGGACGTTTTTCAATGGCAAAAATCAATGAATATTGTAAATGCACAAACAGTAATTTCTCCGCATTGCAAGGTGCAATTCTGAAATTTTTTGCTTTTTCCCGCTCCTCTTAGCATGATAAAGATTCAAAGAGAGTGAGGTGCCAGCTCCTTTCATTCAGTCAGTAGCTTCAAACATTTCTGGTATATGAATAACATGTTTTTCAATGGCAAAAATCAATGAATATTGTAAATGCACAAACAGTAATTTCTCCGCATTGCAAGGTGCAATTCTGAAATTTTTTGCTTTTTCCTGCTCCTCTTAGCATGATAAAGAAGATTCAAAGAGAGTGAGATGCCAGCTCCTTTCATTCAGTCAGTAGCTTCAAACATTTCTGGTATATGAATAACATGATGTTTTTCAATGGCAAAAATCAATGAATATTGTAAATGCACAAACAGTAATTTCTCCGCATTGCAAGGTGCAATTCTGAAATTTTTTGCTTTTTCCTGCTCCTCTTAGCATGATAAAGAAGATTCAAAGAGAGTGAGATGCCAGCTCCTTTCATTCAGTCAGTAGCTTCAATCATTTCTGGATGTTTTTCAATGGCAAAAATCAATGAATATTGTAAATGCACAAACTGTAATTTCTCTGCATTGCAAGGTGCAATTCTGAAATTTTTTGCTTTTTCCTGCTCCTCTTAGCATGATAAAGAAGATTCAAGGAGAGTGAGATGCCAGCTCCTTTCATTCAGTCAGTAGCTTCAATCATTTCTGGACGTTTTTCAATGGCAAAAATCAATGAATATTGTAAATGCACAAACAGTAATTTCTCCGCATTGCAAAGTGCAATTCTGAAATTTTTTGCTTTTTCCTGCTCCTCTTAGCATGATAAAGAAGATTCAAAGAGAGTGAGATGCCAGCTCCTTTCATTCAGTCAGTACCTTCAATCATTTCTGGACGTTTTTCAATGGCAAAAATCAATGAAAATTGTAAATGCACAAACAGTAATTTCTCCGCATTGCAAGGTGCGATTCTGAAATTTTTTGCTTTTTCCTGCTCATCTTAGCATGATAAAGAAGATTCAAAGAGAGTGAGATGCCAGCTCCTTTCATTCAGTCAGTAGCTTCAAACATTTCTGGTATATGAATAACATGATGTTTTTCAATGGCAAAAATCAATGAATATTGTAAATGCACAAACAGTAATTTCTCCGCATTGCAAGGTGCAAGTCTGAAATTTTTTGCTTTTTCCTGCTCCTCTTAGCATGATAAAGAAGATTCAAAGAGAGTGAGATGCCAGCTACTTTCATTCAGTCAGTAGCTTCAATCATTTCTGGACCTTTTTCAATGGTAAAAATCAATGAATATTGTAAATGCACAAACAGTAATTTCTCCACATTGCAAGGTGCAATTCTGAAATTTTTTGCTTTTTCCTGCTCCTCTTAGCATGATAAAGAAGATTCAAAGAGAGTGAGATGCCAGCTCCTTTCATTCAGTCAGTAGATTCAAACATTTCTGGTATATGAATAACATGATGTTTTACAATGGCAAAAATCAATGAATATTGTAAATGCACAAACAGTAATTTCTCCGCATTGCAAGGTGCAATTCTGAAATTTTTTGCTTTTTCCTGCTCCTCTTAGCATGATAAAGAAGATTCAAAGAGAGTGAGATGCCAGCTCCTTTCATTCAGTCAGTAGCTTCAAACATTTCTGGTATATGAATAACATGATGTTTTTCAATGGCAAAAATCAATGAATATTGTAAATGCACAAACAGTAATTTCTCCGCATTGCAAGGTGCAATTCTGAAATTTTTTGCTTTTTCCTGCTCCTCTTAGCATGATAAAGAAGATTCAAAGAGAGTGAGATGCCAGCTCCTTTCATTCAGTCAGTAGCTTCAATCATTTCTGGATGTTTTTCAATGGCAAAAATCAATGAATATTGTAAATGCACAAACAGTAATTTCTCGGCATTGCAAGGTGCAATTCTGAAATTTTTTGCTTTTTCCTGCTCCTCTTAGCATGATAAAGAAGATTCAAAGAGAGTGAGATGTCAGCTCCTTTCATTCAGTCAGTAGCTTCAAACATTTCTGGT
Source organism: Phyllobates terribilis (assembly GCF_046119375.1). Lineage (NCBI taxonomy): Eukaryota > Metazoa > Chordata > Amphibia > Anura > Dendrobatidae > Phyllobates > Phyllobates terribilis. Next base: position 76,903 of record NW_027365423.1, read on the forward strand.
ATATGAATAACATGATGTTTTTCAATGGCAAAAATCAATGAATTTTGTAAATGCACAAACAGTAATTTCTCCGCATTGCAAGGTGCAATTCTGAAATTTTTTGCTTTTTCCTGCTCCTCTTAGCATGATAAAGAAGATTCAAAGAGAGTGAGATGCCAGTTCCTTTCATTCAGTCAGTAGCTTCAATCATTTCTGGACGTTTTTCAATGGCAAAAATCAATGAATATTGTAAATGCACAAACAGTAATTTCTCCGCATTGCAAGGTGCAATTCTGAAATTTTTTGCTTTTTCCTGCTCCTCTTAGCATGATAAAGAAGATTCAAAGAGAGTGAGATGCCAGCTCCTTTCATTCAGTCAGTATCTTCAATCATTTCTGGTATATGAATAACATGATGTTTTTCAATGGCAAAAATCAATGAATATTGTAAATGCACAAACAGTAATTTCTCCGCATTGCAAGGTGCAATTCTGAAATTTTTTGCTTTTTCCTGCTCCTCTTAGCATGATAAAGAAGATTCAAAGAGAGTGAGATGCCAGCTCCTTTCATTCAGTCAGTAGCTTCAATCATTTCTGGACGTTTTTCAATGGCAAAAATCAATGAATATTGTAAATGCACAAACAGTAATTTCTCCGCATTGCAAGGTGCAATTCTGAAATTTTTTGCTTTTTCCTGCTCCTCTTAGCATGATAAACAAGATTCAAAGAGAGTGAGATGCCAGCTCCTTTCATTCAGTCAGTAGCTTCAATCATTTCTGGACGTTTTTCAATGGCAAAAATCAATGAATATTGTAAATGCACAAACAGTAATTTCTCCGCATTGCAAGGTGCAATTCTGAAATTTTTTGCTTTTTCCTGCTCCTCTTAGCATGATAAAGAAGATTCAAAGAGAGTGAGATGCCAGCTCCTTTCATTCAGTCAGTAGCTTCAAACATTTCTGGTATATGAATAACATGATGTTTTTCAATGGCAAAAATCAATGAATATTGTAAATGCACAAACAGTAATTTCTCCGCATTGCAAGGTGCAAGTCTGAAATTTTTTGCTTTTTCCTGCTCCTCTTAGCATGATAAAGAAGATACAAAGAGAGTGAGATGCCAGCTACTTTCATTCAGTCAGTAGCTTCAATCATTTCTGGATGTTTTTCAATGGTAAAAATCAATGAATATTGTAAATGCACAAACAGTAATTTCTCCACATTGCAAGGTGCAATTCTGAAATTTTTTGCTTTTTCCTGCTCCTCTTAGCATGATAAAGAAGATTCAAAGAGAGTGAGATGCCAGCTCCTTTCATTCAGTCAGTAGCTTCAAACATTTCTGGTATATGAATAACATGATGTTTTTCAATGGCAAAAATCAATGAATATTGTAAATGCACAAACAGTAATTTCTCTGCATTGCAAGGTGCAATTCTGAAATTTTTTGCTTTTTCCTGCTCCTCTTAGCATGATAAAGAAGATTCAAAGAGAGTGAGATGCCAGCTACTTTCATTCAGTCAGTAGCTTCAATCATTTCTGGATGTTTTTCAATGGTAAAAATCAATGAATATTGTAAATGCACAAACAGTAATTTCTCCACATTGCAAGGTGCAATTCTGAAATTTTTTGCTTTTTCCTGCTCCTCTTAGCATGATAAAGAAGATTCAAAGAGAGTGAGATGCCAGCTCCTTTCATTCAGTCAGTAGCTTCAAACATTTCTGGTATATGAATAACATGATGTTTTTCAATGGCAAAAATCAATGAATATTGTAAATGCACAAACAGTAATTTCTCCGCATTGCAAGGTGCAATTCTGAAATTTTTTGCTTTTTCCTGCTCCTCTTAGCATGATAAAGAAGATTCAAAGAGAGTGAGATGCCAGCTCCTTTCATTCAGTCAGTAGCTACAAACATTTCTGGTATATGAATAACATGATGTTTTTCAATGGCAAAAATCAATGAATATTGTAAATGCACAAACAGTAATTTCTCCGCATTGCAAGGTGCAATTCTGAAATTTTTTGCTTTTTCCTGCTCCTCTTAGCATGATAAAGAATATTCAAAGAGAGTGAGATGCCAGCTCCTTTCATTCAGTCAGTAGCTTCAATCATTTCTGGATGTTTTTCAATGGCAAAAATCAATGAATATTGTAAATGCACAAACTGTAATTTCTCCGCATTGCAAGGTGCAATTCTGAAATTTTTTGTTTTTTCCTGCTCCTCTTAGCATGATAAAGAAGATTCAAAGAGAGTGAGATGCCAGCTCCTTTCATTCAGTCAGTAGCTTCAATCATTTCTGGACGTTTTTCAATGGCAAAAATCAATGAATATTGTAAATGCACAAACAGTAATTTCTCCGCATTGCAAGGTGCAATTCTGAAATTTTTTGCTTTTTCCTGCTCCTCTTAGCATGATAAAGAAGATTCAAAGAGAGTGAGATGCCAGCTCCTTTCATTCAGTCAGTACCTTCAATCATTTCTGGATGTTTTTCAATGGCAAAAATCAATGAATATTGTAAATGCACAAACAGTAATTTCTCCGCATTGCAAGGTGCAATTCTGAAATTTTTTGCTTTTTCCCGCTCCTCTTAGCATGATAAAGAAGATTCAAAGAGAGTGAGGTGCCAGCTCCTTTCATTCAGTCAGTAGCTTCAAACATTTCTGGTATATGAATAACATGTTTTTCAATGGCAAAAATCAATGAATATTGTAAATGCACAAACAGTAATTTCTCCGCATTGCAAGGTGCAATTCTGAAATTTTTTGATTTTTCCTGCTCCTCTTAGCATGATAAAGAAGATTCAAAGAGAGTGAGATGCCAGCTCCTTTCATTCAGTCAGTAGCTTCAATCATTTCTGGACGTTTTTCAATGGCAAAAATCAATGAATATTGTAAATGCACAAACAGTAATTTCTCCGCATTGCAAGGTGCAATTCTGAAATTTTTTGCTTTTTCCTGCTCCTCTTAGCATGATAAAGAAGATTCAAAGAGAGTGAGATGCCAGCTCCTTTCATTCAGTCAGTAGCTTCAAACATTTCTGGTATATGAATAACATGATGTTTTTCAATGGCAAAAATCAATGAATATTGTAAATGCACAAACAGTAATTTCTCCGCATTGCAAGGTGCAATTCTGAAATTTTTTGCTTTTTCCTGCTCCTCTTAGCATGATAAAGAAGATTCAAAGAGAGTGAGATGCCAGCTCCTTTCATTCAGTCAGTAGCTTCAAACATTTCTGGTATATGAATAACATGATGTTTTTCAATGGCAAAAATCAATGAATATTGTAAATGCACAAACAGTAATTTCTCCGCATTGCAAGGTGCAATTCTGAAATTTTTTGCTTTTTCCTGCTCCTCTTAGCATGATAAAGAAGATTCAAAGAGAGTGAGATGCCAGCTCCTTTCATTCAGTCAGTAGCTTCAATCATTTCTGGACGTTTTTCAATGGCAAAAATCAATGAATATTGTAAATGCACAAACAGTAATTTCTCCGCATTGCAAGGTGCAATTCTGAAATTTTTTGCTTTTTCCTGCTCCTCTTAGCATGATAAAGAAGATTCAAAGAGAGTGAGATGCCAGCTCCTTTCATTCAGTCAGTAGCTTCAATCATTTCTGGACGTTTTTCAATGGCAAAAATCAATGAATATTGTAAATGCACAAACAGTAATTTCTCCGCATTGCAAGGTGCAATTCTGAAATTTTTTGCTTTTTCCTGCTCCTCTTAGCATGATAAAGAAGATTCAAAGAGAGTGAGATGCCAGCTCCTTTCATTCAGTCAGTAGCTTCAATCATTTCTGGACGTTTTTCAATGGCAAAAATCAATGAATATTGTAAATGCACAAACAGTAATTTCTCCGCATTGCAAGGTGCAATTCTGAAATTTTTTGCTTTTTCCTGCTCCTCTTAGCATGATAAAGAAGATTCAAAGAGAGTGAGATGCCAGCTCCTTTCATTCAGTCAGTAGCTTCAATCATTTCTGGACGTTTTTCAATGGCAAAAATCAATGAATATTGTAAATGCACAAACAGTAATTTCTCCGCATTGCAAGGTGCAATTCTGAAATTTTTTGCTTTTTCCTGCTCCTCTTAGCATGACAAAGAAGATTCAAAGAGAGTAAGATGCCAGCTCCTTTCATTCAGTCAGTAGCTTCAATCATTTCTGGTATATGAATAACATGATGTTTTTCAATGGCAAAAATCAATGAATATTGTAAATGCACAAACAGTAATTTCTCCGCATTGCAAGGTGCAATTCTGAAATTTTTTGCTTTTTCCTGCTCCTCTTAGCATGATAAAGAAGATTCAAAGAGAGTGAGATGCCAGCTCCTTTCATTCAGTCAGTAGCTTCAATCATTTCTGGACGTTTTTCAATGGCAAAAATCAATGAATATTGTAAATGCACAAACAGTAATTTCTCCGCATTGCAAGGTGCAATTCTGAAATTTTTTGCTTTTTCCTGCTCCTCTTAGCATGATAAAGAAGATTCAAAGAGAGTGAGATGCCAGCTCCTTTCATTCAGTCAGTAGCTTCAATCATTTCTGGACGTTTTTCAATGGCAAAAATCAATGAATATTGTAAATGCACAAACAGTAATTTCTCCGCATTGCAAGGTGCAATTCTGAAATTTTTTGCTTTTTCCTGCTCCTCTTAGCATGATAAAGAAGATTCAAAGAGAGTGAGATGCCAGCTCCTTTCATTCAGTCAGTAGCTTCAAACATTTCTTGTATATGAATAACATGATGTTTTTCAATGGCAAAAATCAATGAATATTGTAAAAGCACAAACAGTAATTTCTCCGCATTGCAAGGTGCAATTCTGAAATTTTTTGCTTTTTCCTGCTCCTCTTAGCATGATAAAGAAGATTCAAAGAGAGTGAGATGCCAGCTCCTTTCATTCAGTCAGTAACTTCAATCATTTCTGGACGTTTTTCAATGGCAAAAATCAATGAATATTGTAAATGCACAAACAGTAATTTCTCCGCATTGCAAGGTGCAATTCTGAAATTTTTTGCTTTTTCCTGCTCCTCTTAGCATGATAAAGAAGATTCAAAGAGAGTGAGATGCCAGCTCCTTTCATTCAGTCAGTAGCTTCAATAATTTCTGGTATATGAATAACATGATGTTTTTCAATGGCAAAAATCAATGAATATTGTAAAAGCACAAACAGTAATTTCTCCGCATTGCAAGTTGCAATTCTGAAATTTTTTGCTTTTTCCTGCTCCTCTTAGCATGATAAAGAAGATTCAAAGAGAGTGAGATGCCAGCTCCTTTCATTCAGTCAGTAGCTTCAATCATTTCTGGACGTTTTTCAATGGCAAAAATCAATGAATATTGTAAATGCACAAACAGTAATTTCTCCGCATTGCAAGGTGCAATTCTGAAATTTTTTGCTTTTTCCTGCTCCTCTTAGCATGATAAAGAAGATTCAAAGAGAGTGAGATGCCAGCTCCTTTCATTCAGTCAGTAGCTTCAATCATTTCTGGACATTTTTCAATGGCAAAAATCAATGAATATTGTAAATGCACAAACAGTAATTTCTCCGCATTGCAAGGTGCAATTCTGAAATTTTTTGCTTTTTCCTGCTCCTCTTAGCATGATAAAGAAGATTCAAAGAGAGTTAGATGCCAGCTCCTTTCATTCAGTCAGTAGCTTCAAACATTTCTGGTATATGAATAACATGATGTTTTTCAATGGCAAAAATCAATGAATATTGTAAAAGCACAAACAGTAATTTCTCCGCATTGCAAGGTGCAATTCTGAAATTTTTTGCTTTTTCCTGCTCCTCTTAGCATGATAAAGAAGATTCAAAGAGAGTGAGATGCCAGCTCCTTTCATTCAGTCAGTAGCTTCAATCATTTCTGGACGTTTTTCAATGGCAAAAATCAATGAATATTGTAAATGCACAAACAGTAATTTCTCCGCATTGCAAGGTGCAATTCTGAAATTTTTTGCTTTTTCCTGCTCCTCTTAGCATGATAAAGAAGATTCAAAGAGAGTGAGATGCCAGCTCCTTTCATTCAGTCAGTACCTTCAATCATTTCTGGATGTTTTTCAATGGCAAAAATCAATGAATATTGTAAATGCACAAACAGTAATTTCTCCGCATTGCAAGGTGCAATTCTGAAATTTTTTGCTTTTTCCCGCTCCTCTTAGCATGATAAAGAAGATTCAAAGAGAGTGAGGTGCCAGCTCCTTTCATTCAGTCAGTAGCTTCAAACATTTCTGGTATATGAATAACATGTTTTTCAATGGCAAAAATCAATGAATATTGTAAATGCACAAACAGTAATTTCTCCGCATTGCAAGGTGCAATTCTGAAATTTTTTGATTTTTCCTGCTCCTCTTAGCATGATAAAGAAGATTCAAAGAGAGTGAGATGCCAGCTCCTTTCATTCAGTCAGTAGCTTCAATCATTTCTGGACGTTTTTCAATGGCAAAAATCAATGAATATTGTAAATGCACAAACAGTAATTTCTCCGCATTGCAAGGTGCAATTCTGAAATTTTTTGCTTTTTCCTGCTCCTCTTAGCATGATAAAGAAGATTCAAAGAGAGTGAGATGCCAGCTCCTTTCATTCAGTCAGTAGCTTCAATCATTTCTGGACGTTTTTCAATGGCAAAAATCAATGAATATTGTAAATGCACAAACAGTAATTTCTCCGCATTGCAAGGTGCAATTCTGAAATTTTTTGCTTTTTCCTGCTCCTCTTAGCATGATAAAGAAGATTCAAAGAGAGTGAGATGCCAGCTCCTTTCATTCAGTCAGTAGCTTCAAACATTTCTGGTATATGAATAACATGATGTTTTTCAATGGCAAAAATCAATGAATATTGTAAATGCACAAACAGTAATTTCTCCGCATTGCAAGGTGCAAGTCTGAAATTTTTTGCTTTTTCCTGCTCCTCTTAGCATGGTAAAGAAGATTCAAAGAGAGTGAGATGCCAGCTACTTTCATTCAGTCAGTAGCTTCAATCATTTCTGGACGTTTTTCAATGGTAAAAATCAATGAATATTGTAAATGCACAAACAGTAATTTCTCCACATTGCAAGGTGCAATTCTGAATTTTTTTGCTTTTTCCTGCTCCTCTTAGCATGATAAAGAAGATTCAAAGAGAGTGAGATGCCAGCTCCTTTCATTCAGTCAGTAGCTTCAAACATTTCTGGTATATGAATAACATGATGTTTTTCAATGGCAAAAATCAATGAATATTGTAAATGCACAAACAGTAATTTCTCCGCATTGCAAGGTGCAATTCTGAAATTTTTTGCTTTTTCCTGCTCCTCTTAGCATGATAAAGAAGATTCAAAGAGAGTGAGATGCCAGCTCCTTTCATTCAGTCAGTAGCTTCAAACATTTCTGGTATATGAATAACATGATGTTTTTCAATGGCAAAAATCAATGAATATTGTAAATGCACAAACAGTAATTTCTCCGCATTGCAAGGTGCAATTCTGAAATTTTTTGCTTTTTCCTGCTCCTCTTAGCATGATAAAGAAGTTTCAAAGAGAGTGAGATGCCAGCTCCTTTCATTCAGTCAGTAGCTTCAATCATTTCTGGACGTTTTTCAATGGCAAAAATCAATGAATATTGTAAATGCACAAACAGTAATTTCTCCGCATTGCAAGGTGCAATTCTGAAATTTTTTGCTTTTTCCTGCTCCTCTTAGCATGATAAAGAAGATTCAAAGAGAGTGAGATGCCAGCTCCTTTCATTCAGTCAGTAGCTTCAATCATTTCTGGACGTTTTTCAATGGCAAAAATCAATGAATATTGTAAATGCACAAACAGTAATTTCTCCGCATTGCAAGGTGCAATTCTGAAATTTTTTGCTTTTTCCTGCTCCTCTTAGCATGATAAAGAAGATTCAAAGAGAGTGAGATGCCAGCTCCTTTCATTCAGTCAGTAGCTTCAAACATTTCTGGTATATGAATAACATGATGTTTTTCAATGGCAAAAATCAATGAATATTGTAAATGCACAAACAGTAATTTCTCCGCATTGCAAGGTGCAATTCTGAAATTTTTTGCTTTTTCCTGCTCCTCTTAGAATGATAAAGAAGATTCAAAGAGAGTGAGATGCCAGCTCCTTTCATTCAGTCAGTAGCTTCAATCATTTCTGGACGTTTTTCAATGGCAAAAATCAATGAATATTGTAAATGCACAAACAGTAATTTCTCCGCATTGCAAGGTGCAATTCTGAAATTTTTTGCTTTTTCCTGCTCCTCTTAGCATGATAAAGAAGATTCAAAGAGAGTGAGATGCCAGCTCCTTTCATTCAGTCAGTAGCTTCAATCATTTCTGGACGTTTTTCAATGGCAAAAATCAATGAATATTGTAAATGCACAAACAGTAATTTCTCCGCATTGCAAGGTGCAATTCTGAAATTTTTTGCTTTTTCCTGCTCCTCTTAGCATGACAAAGAAGATTCAAAGAGAGTAAGATGCCAGCTCCTTTCATTCAGTCAGTAGCTTCAATCATTTCTGGTATATGAATAACATGATGTTTTTCAATGGCAAAAATCAATGAATATTGTAAATGCACAAACAGTAATTTCTCCGCATTGCAAGGTGCAATTCTGAAATTTTTTGCTTTTTCCTGCTCCTCTTAGCATGATAAAGAAGATTCAAAGAGAGTGAGATGCCAGCTCCTTTCATTCAGTCAGTAGCTTCAATCATTTCTGGACGTTTTTCAATGGCAAAAATCAATGAATATTGTAAATGCACAAACAGTAATTTCTCCGCATTGCAAGGTGCAATTCTGAAATTTTTTGCTTTTTCCTGCTCCTCTTAGCATGATAAAGAAGATTCAAAGAGAGTTAGATGCCAGCTCCTTTCATTCAGTCAGTAGCTTCAAACATTTCTGGTATATGAATAACATGATGTTTTTCAATGGCAAAAATCAATGAATATTGTAAAAGCACAAACAGTAATTTCTCAGCATTGCAAGGTGCAATTCTGAAATTTTTTGCTTTTTCCTGCTCCTCTTAGCATGATAAAGAAGATTCAAAGAGAGTGAGATGCCAGCTCCTTTCATTCAGTCAGTAGCTTCAATCATTTCTGGACGTTTTTCAATGGCAAAAATCAATGAATATTGTAAATGCACAAACAGTAATTTCTCCGCATTGCAAGGTGCAATTCTGAAATTTTTTGCTTTTTCCTGCTCCTCTTAGCATGATAAAGAAGATTCAAAGAGAGTGAGATGCCAGCTCCTTTCATTCAGTCAGTAGCTTCAAACATTTCTTGTATATGAATAACATGATGTTTTTCAATGGCAAAAATCAATGAATATTGTAAAAGCACAAACAGTAATTTCTCCGCATTGCAAGGTGCAATTCTGAAATTTTTTGCTTTTTCCTGCTCCTCTTAGCATGATAAAGAAGATTCAAAGAGAGTGAGTTGCCAGCTCCTTTCATTCAGTCAGTAGCTTCAATCATTTCTTGACGTTTTTCAATGGCAAAAATCAATGAATATTGTAAATGCACAAACAGTAATTTCTCCGCATTGCAAGGTGCAATTCTGAAATTTTTTGCTTTTTCCTGCTCCTCTTAGCATGATAAAGAAGATTCAAAGAGAGTGAGATGCCAGCTCCTTTCATTCAGTCAGTAGCTTCAATCATTTCTGGTATATGAATAACATGATGTTTTTCAATGGCAAAAATCAATGAATATTGTAAATGCACAAACAGTAATTTCTCCGCATTGCAAGTTGCAATTCTGAAATTTTTTGCTTTTTCCTGCTCCTCTTAGCATGATAAAGAAGATTCAAAGAGAGTGAGATGCCAGCTCCTTTCATTCAGTCAGTAGCTTCAATCATTTCTGGACGTTTTTCAATGGCAAAAATCAATGAATATTGTAAATGCACAAACAGTAATTTCTCCGCATTGCAAGGTGCAATTCTGAAATTTTTTGCTTTTTCCTGCTCCTCTTAGCATGATAAAGAAGATTCAAAGAGAGTGAGATGCCAGCTCCTTTCATTCAGTCAGTAGCTTCAATCATTTCTGGACGTTTTTCAATGGCAAAAATCAATGAATATTGTAAATGCACAAACAGTAATTTCTCCGCATTGCAAGGTGCAATTCTGAAATTTTTTGCTTTTTCCTGCTCCTCTTAGCATGATAAAGAAGATTCAAAGAGAGTTAGATGCCAGCTCCTTTCATTCAGTCAGTAGCTTCAAACATTTCTGGTATATGAATAACATGATGTTTTTCAATGGCAAAAATCAATGAATATTGTAAAAGCACAAACAGTAATTTCTCCGCATTGCAAGGTGCAATTCTGAAATTTTTTGCTTTTTCCTGCTCCTCTTAGCATGATAAAGAAGATTCAAAGAGAGTGAGATGCCAGCTCCTTTCATTCAGTCAGTAGCTTCAATCATTTCTGGACGTTTTTCAATGGCAAAAATCAATGAATATTGTAAATGCACAAACAGTAATTTCTCCGCATTGCAAGGTGCAATTCTGAAATTTTTTGCTTTTTCCTGCTCCTCTTAGCATGATAAAGAAGATTCAAAGAGAGTGAGATGCCAGCTCCTTTCATTCAGTCAGTAGCTTCAATCATTTCTGGTATATGAATAACATGATGTTTTTCAATGGCAAAAATCAATGAATATTGTAAATGCACAAACAGTAATTTCTCCACATTGCAAGGTGCAATTCTGAAATTTTTTGCTTCTTCCTGCTCCTCTTAGCATGATAAAGAAGATTCAAAGAGAGTGAGATGCCAGCTCCTTTCATTCAGTCAGTAGCTTCAATCATTTCTGGACGTTTTTCAATGGCAAAAATCAATGAATATTGTAAATGCACAAACAGTAATTTCTCCGCATTGCAAGGTGCAATTCTGAAATTTTTTGCTTTTTCCTGCTCCTCTTAGCATGATAAAGAAGATTCAAAGAGAGCGAGATGCCAGCTCCTTTCATTCAGTCAGTAGCTTCAATCATTTCTGGTATATGAATAACATGATGTTTTTCAATGGCAAAAATCAATGAATATTGTAAATGCACAAACAGTAATTTCTCCGCATTGCAAGGTGCAATTCTGAAATTTTTTGCTTTTTCCTGCTCCTCTTAGCATGATAAAGAAGATTCAAAGAGAGTGAGATGCCAGCTCCTTTCATTCAGTCAGTAGCTTCAATCATTTCTGGACGTTTTTCAATGGCAAAAATCAATGAATATTGTAAATGCACAAACAGTAATTTCTCCGCATTGCAAGGTGCAATTCTGAAATTTTTTGCTTTTTCCTGCTCCTCTTAGCATGATAAAGAAGATTCAAAGAGAGTGAGATGCCAGCTCCTTTCATTCAGTCAGTAGCTTCAAACATTTCTGGTATATGAATAACATGATGTTTTTCAATGGCAAAAATCAATGAATATTGTAAATGCACAAACAGTAATTTCTCCGCATTGCAAGGTGCAATTCTGAAATTTTTTGCTTTTTCCTGCTCCTCTTAGCATGATAAAGAAGATTCAAAGAGAGTGAGATGCCAGCTCCTTTCATTCAGTCAGTAGCTTCAATCATTTCTGGACATTTTTCAATGGCAAAAATCAATGAATATTGTAAATGCACAAACAGTAATTTCTCCGCATTGCAAGGTGCAATTCTGAAATTTTTTGCTTTTTCCTGCTCCTCTTAGCATGATAAAGAAGATTCAAAGAGAGTGAGATGCCAGCTCCTTTCATTCAGTCAGTAGCTTCAATCATTTCTGGTATATGAATAACATGATGTTTTTCAATGGCAAAAATCAATGAATATTGTAAATGCACAAACAGTAATTTCTCCGCATTGCAAGGTGCAATTCTGAAATTTTTTGCTTTTTCCTGCTCCTCTTAGCATGATAAAGAAGATTCAAAGAGAGTGAGATGCCAGCTCCTTTCATTCAGTCAGTAGCTTCAAACATTTCTGGTATATGAATAACATGATGTTTTTCAATGGCAAAAATCAATGAATATTGTAAATGCACAAACAGTAATTTCTCCGCATTGCAAGGTGCAATTCTGAAATTTTTTGCTTTTTCCTGCTCCTCTTAGCATGATAAAGAAGATTCAAAGAGAGTGAGATGCCAGCTCCTTTCATTCAGTCAGTAGCTTCAATCATTTCTGGACGTTTTTCAATGGCAAAAATCAATGAATATTGTAAATGCACAAACAGTAATTTCTCCGCATTGCAAGGTGCAATTCTGAAATTTTTTGCTTTTTCCTGCTCCTCTTAGCATGATAAAGAAGATTCAAAGAGAGTGAGATGTCAGCTCCTTTCATTCAGTCAGTAGCTTCAAACATTTCTGGTATATGAATAACATGATGTTTTTCAATGGCAAAAATCAATGAATTTTGTAAATGCACAAACAGTAATTTCTCCGCATTGCAAGGTGCAATTCTGAAATTTTTTGCTTTTTCCTGCTCCTCTTAGCATGATAAAGAAGATTCAAAGAGAGTGAGATGCCAGTTCCTTTCATTCAGTCAGTAGCTTCAATCATTTCTGGACGTTTTTCAATGGCAAAAATCAATGAATATTGTAAATGCACAAACAGTAATTTCTCCGCATTGCAAGGTGCAATTCTGAAATTTTTTGCTTTTTCCTGCTCCTCTTAGCATGATAAAGAAGATTCAAAGAGAGTGAGATGCCAGCTCCTTTCATTCAGTCAGTAGCTTCAATCATTTCTGGACGTTTTTCAATGGCAAAAATCAATGAATATTGTAAATGCACAAACAGTAATTTCTCCGCATTGCAAGGTGCAATTCTGAAATTTTTTGCTTTTTCCTGCTCCTCTTAGCATGATAAAGAAGATTCAAAGAGAGTGAGATGCCAGCTCCTTTCATTCAGTCAGTAGCTTCAAACATTTCTGGTATATGAATAACATGATGTTTTTCAATGGCAAAAATCAATGAATATTGTAAATGCACAAACAGTAATTTCTCCGCATTGCAAGGTGCAATTCTGAAATTTTTTGCTTTTTCCTGCTCCTCTTAGCATGATAAAGAAGATTCAAAGAGAGTGAGATGCCAGCTCCTTTCATTCAGTCAGTAGCTTCAATCATTTCTAGACGTTTTTCAATGGCAAAAATCAATGAATATTGTAAATGCACAAACAGTAATTTCTCCGCATTGCAAGGTGCAATTCTGAAATTTTTTGCTTTTTCCTGCTCCTCTTAGCATGATAAAGAAGATTCAAAGAGAGTGAGATGTCAGCTCCTTTCATTCAGTCAGTAGCTTCAAACATTTCTGGTATATGAATAACATGATGTTTTTCAATGGCAAAAATCAATGAATTTTGTAAATGCACAAACAGTAATTTCTCCGCATTGCAAGGTGCAATTCTGAAATTTTTTGCTTTTTCCTGCTCCTCTTAGCATGATAAAGAAGATTCAAAGAGAGTGAGATGCCAGTTCCTTTCATTCAGTCAGTAGCTTCAATCATTTCTGGACGTTTTTCAATGGCAAAAATCAATGAATATTGTAAATGCACAAACAGTAATTTCTCCGCATTGCAAGGTGCAATTCTGAAATTTTTTGCTTTTTCCTGCTCCTCTTAGCATGATAAAGAAGATTCAAAGAGAGTGAGATGCCAGCTCCTTTCATTCAGTCAGTAGCTTCAAACATTTCTGGTATATGAATAACATGATGTTTTTCAATGGCAAAAATCAATGAATATTGTAAATGCACAAACAGTAATTTCTCCGCATTGCAAGGTGCAATTCTGAAATTTTTTGCTTTTTCCTGCTCCTCTTAGCATGATAAAGAAGATTCAAAGAGAGTGAGATGCCAGCTCCTTTCATTCAGTCAGTAGCTTCAATCATTTCTAGACGTTTTTCAATGGCAAAAATCAATGAATATTGTAAATGCACAAACAGTAATTTCTCCGCATTGCAAGGTGCAATTCTGAAATTTTTTGCTTTTTCCTGCTCCTCTTAGCATGATAAAGAAGATTCAAAGAGAGTGAGATGTCAGCTCCTTTCATTCAGTCAGTAGCTTCAAACATTTCTGGTATATGAATAACATGATGTTTTTCAATGGCAAAAATCAATGAATTTTGTAAATGCACAAACAGTAATTTCTCCGCATTGCAAGGTGCAATTCTGAAATTTTTTGCTTTTTCCTGCTCCTCTTAGCATGATAAAGAAGATTCAAAGAGAGTGAGATGCCAGTTCCTTTCATTCAGTCAGTAGCTTCAATCATTTCTGGACGTTTTTCAATGGCAAAAATCAATGAATATTGTAAATGCACAAACAGTAATTTCTCCGCATTGCAATGTGCAATTCTGAAATTTTTTGCTTTTTCCTGCTCCTCTTAGCATGATAAAGAAGATTCAAAGAGAGTGAGATGCCAGCTCCTTTCATTCAGTCAGTAGCTTCAATCATTTCTGGACGTTTTTCAATGGCAAAAATCAATGAATATTGTAAATGCACAAACAGTAATTTCTCCGCATTGCAAGGTGCAATTCTGAAATTTTTTGCTTTTTCCTGCTCCTCTTAGCATGATAAAGAAGATTCAAAGAGAGTGAGATGCCAGCTCCTTTCATTCAGTCAGTAGCTTCAAACATTTCTGGTATATGAATAACATGATGTTTTTCAATGGCAAAAATCAATGAATATTGTAAATGCACAAACAGTAATTTCTCCGCATTGCAAGGTGCAATTCTGAAATTTTTTGCTTTTTCCTGCTCCTCTTAGCATGATAAAGAAGATTCAAAGAGAGTGAGATGCCAGCTCCTTTCATTCAGTCAGTAGCTTCAATCATTTCTGGACGTTTTTCAATGGCAAAAATCAATGAATATTGTAAATGCACAAACAGTAATTTCTCCGCATTGCAAGGTGCAATTCTGAAATTTTTTGCTTTTTCCTGCTCCTCTTAGCATGATAAAGAAGATTCAAAGAGAGTGAGATGTCAGCTCCTTTCATTCAGTCAGTAGCTTCAAACATTTCTGGTATATGAATAACATGATGTTTTTCAATGGCAAAAATCAATGAATTTTGTAAATGCACAAACAGTAATTTCTCCGCATTGCAAGGTGCAATTCTGAAATTTTTTGCTTTTTCCTGCTCCTCTTAGCATGATAAAGAAGATTCAAAGAGAGTGAGATGCCAGTTCCTTTCATTCAGTCAGTAGCTTCAATCATTTCTGGACGTTTTTCAATGGCAAAAATCAATGAATATTGTAAATGCACAAACAGTAATTTCTCCGCATTGCAAGGTGCAATTCTGAAATTTTTTGCTTTTTCCTGCTCCTCTTAGCATGATAAAGAAGATTCAAAGAGAGTGAGATGCCAGCTCCTTTCATTCAGTCAGTAGCTTCAATCATTTCTGGACGTTTTTCAATGGCAAAAATCAATGAATATTGTAAATGCACAAACAGTAATTTCTCCGCATTGCAAGGTGCAATTCTGAAATTTTTTGCTTTTTCCTGCTCCTCTTAGCATGATAAAGAAGATTCAAAGAGAGTGAGATGCCAGCTCCTTTCATTCAGTCAGTAGCTTCAAACATTTCTGGTATATGAATAACATGATGTTTTTCAATGGCAAAAATCAATGAATATTGTAAATGCACAAACAGTAATTTCTCCGCATTGCAAGGTGCAATTCTGAAATTTTTTGCTTTTTCCTGCTCCTCTTAGCATGATAAAGAAGATTCAAAGAGAGTGAGATGCCAGCTCCTTTCATTCAGTCAGTAGCTTCAATCATTTCTAGACGTTTTTCAATGGCAAAAATCAATGAATATTGTAAATGCACAAACAGTAATTTCTCCGCATTGCAAGGTGCAATTCTGAAATTTTTTGCTTTTTCCTGCTCCTCTTAGCATGATAAAGAAGATTCAAAGAGAGTGAGATGTCAGCTCCTTTCATTCAGTCAGTAGCTTCAAACATTTCTGGTATATGAATAACATGATGTTTTTCAATGGCAAAAATCAATGAATTTTGTAAATGCACAAACAGTAATTTCTCCGCATTGCAAGGTGCAATTCTGAAATTTTTTGCTTTTTCCTGCTCCTCTTAGCATGATAAAGAAGATTCAAAGAGAGTGAGATGCCAGTTCCTTTCATTCAGTCAGTAGCTTCAATCATTTCTGGACGTTTTTCAATGGCAAAAATCAATGAATATTGTAAATGCACAAACAGTAATTTCTCCGCATTGCAAGGTGCAATTCTGAAATTTTTTGCTTTTTCCTGCTCCTCTTAGCATGATAAAGAAGATTCAAAGAGAGTGAGATGCCAGCTCCTTTCATTCAGTCAGTAGCTTCAAACATTTCTGGTATATGAATAACATGATGTTTTTCAATGGCAAAAATCAATGAATATTGTAAATGCACAAACAGTAATTTCTCCGCATTGCAAGGTGCAATTCTGAAATTTTTTGCTTTTTCCTGCTCCTCTTAGCATGATAAAGAAGATTCAAAGAGAGTGAGATGCCAGCTCCTTTCATTCAGTCAGTAGCTTCAATCATTTCTAGACGTTTTTCAATGGCAAAAATCAATGAATATTGTAAATGCACAAACAGTAATTTCTCCGCATTGCAAGGTGCAATTCTGAAATTTTTTGCTTTTTCCTGCTCCTCTTAGCATGATAAAGAAGATTCAAAGAGAGTGAGATGTCAGCTCCTTTCATTCAGTCAGTAGCTTCAAACATTTCTGGTATATGAATAACATGATGTTTTTCAATGGCAAAAATCAATGAATTTTGTAAATGCACAAACAGTAATTTCTCCGCATTGCAAGGTGCAATTCTGAAATTTTTTGCTTTTTCCTGCTCCTCTTAGCATGATAAAGAAGATTCAAAGAGAGTGAGATGCCAGTTCCTTTCATTCAGTCAGTAGCTTCAATCATTTCTGGACGTTTTTCAATGGCAAAAATCAATGAATATTGTAAATGCACAAACAGTAATTTCTCCGCATTGCAATGTGCAATTCTGAAATTTTTTGCTTTTTCCTGCTCCTCTTAGCATGATAAAGAAGATTCAAAGAGAGTGAGATGCCAGCTCCTTTCATTCAGTCAGTAGCTTCAATCATTTCTGGACGTTTTTCAATGGCAAAAATCAATGAATATTGTAAATGCACAAACAGTAATTTCTCCGCATTGCAAGGTGCAATTCTGAAATTTTTTGCTTTTTCCTGCTCCTCTTAGCATGATAAAGAAGATTCAAAGAGAGTGAGATGCCAGCTCCTTTCATTCAGTCAGTAGCTTCAAACATTTCTGGTATATGAATAACATGATGTTTTTCAATGGCAAAAATCAATGAATATTGTAAATGCACAAACAGTAATTTCTCCGCATTGCAAGGTGCAATTCTGAAATTTTTTGCTTTTTCCTGCTCCTCTTAGCATGATAAAGAAGATTCAAAGAGAGTGAGATGCCAGCTCCTTTCATTCAGTCAGTAGCTTCAATCATTTCTAGACGTTTTTCAATGGCAAAAATCAATGAATATTGTAAATGCACAAACAGTAATTTCTCCGCATTGCAAGGTGCAATTCTGAAATTTTTTGCTTTTTCCTGCTCCTCTTAGCATGATAAAGAAGATTCAAAGAGAGTGAGATGTCAGCTCCTTTCATTCAGTCAGTAGCTTCAAACATTTCTGGTATATGAATAACATGATGTTTTTCAATGGCAAAAATCAATGAATTTTGTAAATGCACAAACAGTAATTTCTCCGCATTGCAAGGTGCAATTCTGAAATTTTTTGCTTTTTCCTGCTCCTCTTAGCATGATAAAGAAGATTCAAAGAGAGTGAGATGCCAGTTCCTTTCATTCAGTCAGTAGCTTCAATCATTTCTGGACGTTTTTCAATGGCAAAAATCAATGAATATTGTAAATGCACAAACAGTAATTTCTCCGCATTGCAAGGTGCAATTCTGAAATTTTTTGCTTTTTCCTGCTCCTCTTAGCATGATAAAGAAGATTCAAAGAGAGTGAGATGCCAGCTCCTTTCATTCAGTCAGTAGCTTCAATCATTTCTGGACGTTTTTCAATGGCAAAAATCAATGAATATTGTAAATGCACAAACAGTAATTTCTCCGCATTGCAAGGTGCAATTCTGAAATTTTTTGCTTTTTCCTGCTCCTCTTAGCATGATAAAGAAGATTCAAAGAGAGTGAGATGCCAGCTCCTTTCATTCAGTCAGTAGCTTCAAACATTTCTGGTATATGAATAACATGATGTTTTTCAATGGCAAAAATCAATGAATATTGTAAATGCACAAACAGTAATTTCTCCGCATTGCAAGGTGCAATTCTGAAATTTTTTGCTTTTTCCTGCTCCTCTTAGCATGATAAAGAAGATTCAAAGAGAGTGAGATGCCAGCTCCTTTCATTCAGTCAGTAGCTTCAATCATTTCTGGACGTTTTTCAATGGCAAAAATCAATGAATATTGTAAATGCACAAACAGTAATTTCTCCGCATTGCAAGGTGCAATTCTGAAATTTTTTGCTTTTTCCTGCTCCTCTTAGCATGATAAAGAAGATTCAAAGAGAGTGAGATGCCAGCTCCTTTCATTCAGTCAGTAGCTTCAAACATTTCTGGTATATGAATAACATGATGTTTTTCAATGGCAAAAATCAATGAATATTGTAAATGCACAAACAGTAATTTCTCCGCATTGCAAGGTGCAATTCTGAAATTTTTTGCTTTTTCCTGCTCCTCTTAGCATGATAAAGAAGATTCAAAGAGAGTGAGATGCCAGCTCCTTTCATTCAGTCAGTAGCTTCAATCATTTCTGGACGTTTTTCAATGGCAAAAATCAATGAATATTGTAAATGCACAAACAGTAATTTCTCCGCATTGCAAGGTGCAATTCTGAAATTTTTTGCTTTTTCCTGCTCCTCTTAGCATGATAAAGAAGATTCAAAGAGAGTGAGATGTCAGCTCCTTTCATTCAGTCAGTAGCTTCAAACATTTCTGGTATATGAATAACATGATGTTTTTCAATGGCAAAAATCAATGAATTTTGTAAATGCACAAACAGTAATTTCTCCGCATTGCAAGGTGCAATTCTGAAATTTTTTGCTTTTTCCTGCTCCTCTTAGCATGATAAAGAAGATTCAAAGAGAGTGAGATGCCAGTTCCTTTCATTCAGTCAGTAGCTTCAATCATTTCTGGACGTTTTTCAATGGCAAAAATCAATGAATATTGTAAATGCACAAACAGTAATTTCTCCGCATTGCAAGGTGCAATTCTGAAATTTTTTGCTTTTTCCTGCTCCTCTTAGCATGATAAAGAAGATTCAAAGAGAGTGAGATGCCAGCTCCTTTCATTCAGTCAGTAGCTTCAATCATTTCTGGTATATGAATAACATGATGTTTTTCAATGGCAAAAATCAATGAATATTGTAAATGCACAAACAGTAATTTCTCCGCATTGCAAGGTGCAATTCTGAATTTTTTTGCTTTTTCCTGCTCCTCTTAGCATGATAAAGAAGATTCAAAGAGAGTGAGATGCCAGCTCCTTTCATTCAGTCAGTAGCTTCAATCATTTCTGGACGTTTTTCAATGGCAAAAATCAATGAATATTGTAAATGCACAAACAGTAATTTCTCCGCATTGCAAGGTGCAATTCTGAAATTTTTTGCTTTTTCCTGCTCCTCTTAGCATGATAAACAAGATTCAAAGAGAGTGAGATGCCAGCTCCTTTCATTCAGTCAGTAGCTTCAATCATTTCTGGACGTTTTTCAATGGCAAAAATCAATGAATATTGTAAATGCACAAACAGTAATTTCTCCGCATTGCAAGGTGCAATTCTGAAATTTTTTGCTTTTTCCTGCTCCTCTTAGCATGATAAAGAAGATTCAAAGAGAGTGAGATGCCAGCTCCTTTCATTCAGTCAGTAGCTTCAAACATTTCTGGTATATGAATAACATGATGTTTTTCAATGGCAAAAATCAATGAATATTGTAAATGCACAAACAGTAATTTCTCCGCATTGCAAGGTGCAATTCTGAAATTTTTTGCTTTTTCCTGCTCCTCTTAGCATGATAAAGAAGATTCAAAGAGAGTGAGATGCCAGCTCCTTTCATTCAGTCAGTAGCTTCAATCATTTCTGGACGTTTTTCAATGGCAAAAATCAATGAATATTGTAAATGCACAAACAGTAATTTCTCCGCATTGCAAGGTGCAATTCTGAAATTTTTTGCTTTTTCCTGCTCCTCTTAGCATGATAAAGAAGATTCAAAGAGAGTGAGATGCCAGCTCCTTTCATTCAGTCAGTAGCTTCAAACATTTCTGGTATATGAATAACATGATGTTTTTCAATGGCAAAAATCAATGAATATTGTAAATGCACAAACAGTAATTTCTCCGCATTGCAAGGTGCAATTCTGAAATTTTTTGCTTTTTCCTGCTCCTCTTAGCATGATAAAGAAGATTCAAAGAGAGTGAGATGCCAGCTCCTTTCATTCAGTCAGTAGCTTCAATCATTTCTGGACGTTTTTCAATGGCAAAAATCAATGAATATTGTAAATGCACAAACAGTAATTTCTCCGCATTGCAAGGTGCAATTCTGAAATTTTTTGCTTTTTCCTGCTCCTCTTAGCATGATAAAGAAGATTCAAAGAGAGTGAGATGTCAGCTCCTTTCATTCAGTCAGTAGCTTCAAACATTTCTGGTATATGAATAACATGATGTTTTTCAATGGCAAAAATCAATGAATTTTGTAAATGCACAAACAGTAATTTCTCCGCATTGCAAGGTGCAATTCTGAAATTTTTTGCTTTTTCCTGCTCCTCTTAGCATGATAAAGAAGATTCAAAGAGAGTGAGATGCCAGTTCCTTTCATTCAGTCAGTAGCTTCAATCATTTCTGGACGTTTTTCAATGGCAAAAATCAATGAATATTGTAAATGCACAAACAGTAATTTCTCCGCATTGCAAGGTGCAATTCTGAAATTTTTTGCTTTTTCCTGCTCCTCTTAGCATGATAAAGAAGATTCAAAGAGAGTGAGATGCCAGCTCCTTTCATTCAGTCAGTAGCTTCAATCATTTCTGGTATATGAATAACATGATGTTTTTCAATGGCAAAAATCAATGAATATTGTAAATGCACAAACAGTAATTTCTCCGCATTGCAAGGTGCAATTCTGAATTTTTTTGCTTTTTCCTGCTCCTCTTAGCATGATAAAGAAGATTCAAAGAGAGTGAGATGCCAGCTCCTTTCATTCAGTCAGTAGCTTCAATCATTTCTGGACGTTTTTCAATGGCAAAAATCAATGAATATTGTAAATGCACAAACAGTAATTTCTCCGCATTGCAAGGTGCAATTCTGAAATTTTTTGCTTTTTCCTGCTCCTCTTAGCATGATAAACAAGATTCAAAGAGAGTGAGATGCCAGCTCCTTTCATTCAGTCAGTAGCTTCAATCATTTCTGGACGTTTTTCAATGGCAAAAATCAATGAATATTGTAAATGCACAAACAGTAATTTCTCCGCATTGCAAGGTGCAATTCTGAAATTTTTTGCTTTTTCCTGCTCCTCTTAGCATGATAAAGAAGATTCAAAGAGAGTGAGATGCCAGCTCCTTTCATTCAGTCAGTAGCTTCAAACATTTCTGGTATATGAATAACATGATGTTTTTCAATGGCAAAAATCAATGAATATTGTAAATGCACAAACAGTAATTTCTCCGCATTGCAAGGTGCAAGTCTGAAATTTTTTGCTTTTTCCTGCTCCTCTTAGCATGATAAAGAAGATTCAAAGAGAGTGAGATGCCAGCTACTTTCATTCAGTCAGTAGCTTCAATCATTTCTGGACGTTTTTCAATGGTAAAAATCAATGAATATTGTAAATGCACAAACAGTAATTTCTCCACATTGCAAGGTGCAATTCTGAAATTTTTTGCTTTTTCCTGCTCCTCTTAGCATGATAAAGAAGATTCAAAGAGAGTGAGATGCCAGCTCCTTTCATTCAGTCAGTAGCTTCAATCATTTCTGGTATATGAATAACATGATGTTTTTCAATGGCAAAAATCAATGAATATTGTAAATGCACAAACAGTAATTTCTCCGCATTGCAAGGTGCAATTCTGAAATTTTTTGCTTTTTCCTGCTCCTCTTAGCATGATAAAGAAGATTCAAAGAGAGTGAGATGCCAGCTCCTTTCATTCAGTCAGTAGCTTCAATCATTTCTGGACGTTTTTCAATGGCAAAAATCAATGAATATTGTAAATGCACAAACAGTAATTTCTCCGCATTGCAAGGTGCAATTCTGAAATTTTTTGCTTTTTCCTGCTCCTCTTAGCATGATAAAGAAGATTCAAAGAGAGTGAGATGTCAGCTCCTTTCATTCAGTCAGTAGCTTCAAACATTTCTGGTATATGAATAACATGATGTTTTTCAATGGCAAAAATCAATGAATTTTGTAAATGCACAAACAGTAATTTCTCCGCATTGCAAGGTGCAATTCTGAAATTTTTTGCTTTTTCCTGCTCCTCTTAGCATGATAAAGAAGATTCAAAGAGAGTGAGATGCCAGTTCCTTTCATTCAGTCAGTAGCTTCAATCATTTCTGGACGTTTTTCAATGGCAAAAATCAATGAATATTGTAAATGCACAAACAGTAATTTCTCCGCATTGCAAGGTGCAATTCTGAAATTTTTTGCTTTTTCCTGCTCCGCTTAGCATGATAAAGAAGATTCAAAGAGAGTGAGATGCCAGCTCCTTTCATTCAGTCAGTAGCTTCAATCATTTCTGGTATATGAATAACATGATGTTTTTCAATGGCAAAAATCAATGAATATTGTAAATGCACAAACAGTAATTTCTCCGCATTGCAAGGTGCAATTCTGAAATTTTTTGCTTTTTCCTGCTCCTCTTAGCATGATAAAGAAGATTCAAAGAGAGTGAGATGCCAGCTCCTTTCATTCAGTCAGTAGCTTCAATCATTTCTGGACGTTTTTCAATGGCAAAAATCAATGAATATTGTAAATGCACAAACAGTAATTTCTCCGCATTGCAAGGTGCAATTCTGAAATTTTTTGCTTTTTCCTGCTCCTCTTAGCATGATAAAGAAGATTCAAAGAGAGTGAGATGCCAGCTCCTTTCATTCAGTCAGTAGCTTCAATCATTTCTGGACGTTTTTCAATGGCAAAAATCAATGAATATTGTAAATGCACAAACAGTAATTTCTCCGCATTGCAAGGTGCAATTCTGAAATTTTTTGCTTTTTCCTGCTCCTCTTAGCATGATAAAGAAGATTCAAAGAGAGTGAGATGTCAGCTCCTTTCATTCAGTCAGTAGCTTCAAACATTTCTGGTATATGAATAACATGATGTTTTTCAATGGCAAAAATCAATGAATTTTGTAAATGCACAAACAGTAATTTCTCCGCATTGCAAGGTGCAATTCTGAAATTTTTTGCTTTTTCCTGCTCCTCTTAGCATGATAAAGAAGATTCAAAGAGAGTGAGATGCCAGTTCCTTTCATTCAGTC
The DNA here is from genome assembly GCF_046119375.1 of Phyllobates terribilis. Classification (NCBI taxonomy): domain Eukaryota; kingdom Metazoa; phylum Chordata; class Amphibia; order Anura; family Dendrobatidae; genus Phyllobates; species Phyllobates terribilis. The sequence goes on from NW_027365423.1 coordinate 100,253, forward strand.
AGTAGCTTCAATCATTTCTGGACGTTTTTCAATGGCAAAAATCAATGAATATTGTAAATGCACAAACAGTAATTTCTCCGCATTGCAAGGTGCAATTCTGAAATTTTTTGCTTTTTCCTGCTCCTCTTAGCATGATAAAGAAGATTCAAAGAGAGTGAGATGCCAGCTCCTTTCATTCAGTCAGTAGCTTCAATCATTTCTGGTATATGAATAACATGATTTTTCAATGTCAAAAATCAATGAATATTGTAAATGCACAAACAGTAATTTCTCCGCATTGCAAGGTGCAATTCTGAATTTTTTTGCTTTTTCCTGCTCCTCTTAGCATGATAAAGAAGATTCAAAGAGAGTGAGATGCCAGCTCCTTTCATTCAGTCAGTAGCTTCAATCATTTCTGGACGTTTTTCAATGGCAAAAATCAATGAATATTGTAAATGCACAAACAGTAATTTCTCCGCATTGCAAGGTGCAATTCTGAAATTTTTTGCTTTTTCCTGCTCCTCTTAGCATGATAAACAAGATTCAAAGAGAGTGAGATGCCAGCTCCTTTCATTCAGTCAGTAGCTTCAATCATTTCTGGACGTTTTTCAATGGCAAAAATCAATGAATATTGTAAATGCACAAACAGTAATTTCTCCGCATTGCAAGGTGCAATTCTGAAATTTTTTGCTTTTTCCTGCTCCTCTTAGCATGATAAAGAAGATTCAAAGAGAGTGAGATGCCAGCTCCTTTCATTCAGTCAGTAGCTTCAAACATTTCTGGTATATGAATAACATGATGTTTTTCAATGGCAAAAATCAATGAATATTGTAAATGCACAAACAGTAATTTCTCCGCATTGCAAGGTGCAAGTCTGAAATTTTTTGCTTTTTCCTGCTCCTCTTAGCATGATAAAGAAGATTCAAAGAGAGTGAGATGCCAGCTACTTTCATTCAGTCAGTAGCTTCAATCATTTCTGGACGTTTTTCAATGGTAAAAATCAATGAATATTGTAAATGCACAAACAGTAATTTCTCCACATTGCAAGGTGCAATTCTGAAATTTTTTGCTTTTTCCTGCTCCTCTTAGCATGATAAAGAAGATTCAAAGAGAGTGAGATGCCAGCTCCTTTCATTCAGTCAGTAGCTTCAATCATTTCTGGTATATGAATAACATGATGTTTTTCAATGGCAAAAATCAATGAATATTGTAAATGCACAAACAGTAATTTCTCCGCATTGCAAGGTGCAATTCTGAAATTTTTTGCTTTTTCCTGCTCCTCTTAGCATGATAAAGAAGATTCAAAGAGAGTGAGATGCCAGCTCCTTTCATTCAGTCAGTAGCTTCAATCATTTCTGGACGTTTTTCAATGGCAAAAATCAATGAATATTGTAAATGCACAAACAGTAATTTCTCCGCATTGCAAGGTGCAATTCTGAAATTTTTTGCTTTTTCCTGCTCCTCTTAGCATGATAAAGAAGATTCAAAGAGAGTGAGATGTCAGCTCCTTTCATTCAGTCAGTAGCTTCAAACATTTCTGGTATATGAATAACATGATGTTTTTCAATGGCAAAAATCAATGAATTTTGTAAATGCACAAACAGTAATTTCTCCGCATTGCAAGGTGCAATTCTGAAATTTTTTGCTTTTTCCTGCTCCTCTTAGCATGATAAAGAAGATTCAAAGAGAGTGAGATGCCAGTTCCTTTCATTCAGTCAGTAGCTTCAATCATTTCTGGACGTTTTTCAATGGCAAAAATCAATGAATATTGTAAATGCACAAACAGTAATTTCTCCGCATTGCAAGGTGCAATTCTGAAATTTTTTGCTTTTTCCTGCTCCGCTTAGCATGATAAAGAAGATTCAAAGAGAGTGAGATGCCAGCTCCTTTCATTCAGTCAGTAGCTTCAATCATTTCTGGTATATGAATAACATGATGTTTTTCAATGGCAAAAATCAATGAATATTGTAAATGCACAAACAGTAATTTCTCCGCATTGCAAGGTGCAATTCTGAAATTTTTTGCTTTTTCCTGCTCCTCTTAGCATGATAAAGAAGATTCAAAGAGAGTGAGATGCCAGCTCCTTTCATTCAGTCAGTAGCTTCAATCATTTCTGGACGTTTTTCAATGGCAAAAATCAATGAATATTGTAAATGCACAAACAGTAATTTCTCCGCATTGCAAGGTGCAATTCTGAAATTTTTTGCTTTTTCCTGCTCCTCTTAGCATGATAAAGAAGATTCAAAGAGAGTGAGATGCCAGCTCCTTTCATTCAGTCAGTAGCTTCAATCATTTCTGGACGTTTTTCAATGGCAAAAATCAATGAATATTGTAAATGCACAAACAGTAATTTCTCCGCATTGCAAGGTGCAATTCTGAAATTTTTTGCTTTTTCCTGCTCCTCTTAGCATGATAAAGAAGATTCAAAGAGAGTGAGATGTCAGCTCCTTTCATTCAGTCAGTAGCTTCAAACATTTCTGGTATATGAATAACATGATGTTTTTCAATGGCAAAAATCAATGAATTTTGTAAATGCACAAACAGTAATTTCTCCGCATTGCAAGGTGCAATTCTGAAATTTTTTGCTTTTTCCTGCTCCTCTTAGCATGATAAAGAAGATTCAAAGAGAGTGAGATGCCAGTTCCTTTCATTCAGTCAGTAGCTTCAATCATTTCTGGTATATGAATAACATGATGTTTTTCAATGGCAAAAATCAATGAATATTGTAAATGCACAAACAGTAATTTCTCCGCATTGCAAGGTGCAATTCTGAAATTTTTTGCTTTTTCCTGCTCCTCTTAGCATGATAAAGAAGATTCAAAGAGAGTGAGATGCCAGCTCCTTTCATTCAGTCAGTAGCTTCAATCATTTCTGGACGTTTTTCAATGGCAAAAATCAATGAATATTGTAAATGCACAAACAGTAATTTCTCCGCATTGCAAGGTGCAATTCTGAAATTTTTTGCTTTTTCCTGCTCCTCTTAGCATGATAAACAAGATTCAAAGAGAGTGAGATGCCAGCTCCTTTCATTCAGTCAGTAGCTTCAATCATTTCTGGACGTTTTTCAATGGCAAAAATCAATGAATATTGTAAATGCACAAACAGTAATTTCTCCACATTGCAAGGTGCAATTCTGAAATTTTTTGCTTTTTCCTGCTCCTCTTAGCATGATAAAGAAGATTCAAAGAGAGTGAGATGCCAGCTCCTTTCATTCAGTCAGTAGCTTCAAACATTTCTGGTATATGAATAACATGATGTTTTTCAATGGCAAAAATCAATGAATATTGTAAATGCACAAACAGTAATTTCTCCGCATTGCAAGGTGCAAGTCTGAAATTTTTTGCTTTTTCCTGCTCCTCTTAGCATGATAAAGAAGATTCAAAGAGAGTGAGATGCCAGCTACTTTCATTCAGTCAGTAGCTTCAATCATTTCTGGACGTTTTTCAATGGTAAAAATCAATGAATATTGTAAATGCACAAACAGTAATTTCTCCACATTGCAAGGTGCAATTCTGAAATTTTTTGCTTTTTCCTGCTCCTCTTAGCATGATAAAGAAGATTCAAAGAGAGTGAGATGCCAGCTCCTTTCATTCAGTCAGTAGCTTCAAACATTTCTGGTATATGAATAACATGATGTTTTTCAATGGCAAAAATCAATGAATATTGTAAATGCACAAACAGTAATTTCTCTGCATTGCAAGGTGCAATTCTGAAATTTTTTGCTTTTTCCTGCTCCTCTTAGCATGATAAAGAAGATTCAAAGAGAGTGAGATGCCAGCTACTTTCATTCAGTCAGTAGCTTCAATCATTTCTGGACGTTTTTCAATGGTAAAAATCAATGAATATTGTAAATGCACAAACAGTAATTTCTCCGCATTGCAAGGTGCAATTCTGAAATTTTTTGCTTTTTCCTGCTCCGCTTAGCATGATAAAGAAGATTCAAAGAGAGTGAGATGCCAGCTCCTTTCATTCAGTCAGTAGCTTCAATCATTTCTGGTATATGAATAACATGATGTTTTTCAATGGCAAAAATCAATGAATATTGTAAATGCACAAACAGTAATTTCTCCGCATTGCAAGGTGCAATTCTGAAATTTTTTGCTTTTTCCTGCTCCTCTTAGCATGATAAAGAAGATTCAAAGAGAGTGAGATGCCAGCTCCTTTCATTCAGTCAGTAGCTTCAATCATTTCTGGACGTTTTTCAATGGCAAAAATCAATGAATATTGTAAATGCACAAACAGTAATTTCTCCGCATTGCAAGGTGCAATTCTGAAATTTTTTGCTTTTTCCTGCTCCTCTTAGCATGATAAAGAAGATTCAAAGAGAGTGAGATGCCAGCTCCTTTCATTCAGTCAGTTGCTTCAATCATTTCTGGACGTTTTTCAATGGCAAAAATCAATGAATATTGTAAATGCACAAACAGTAATTTCTCCGCATTGCAAGGTGCAATTCTGAAATTTTTTGCTTTTTCCTGCTCCTCTTAGCATGATAAAGAAGATTCAAAGAGAGTGAGATGTCAGCTCCTTTCATTCAGTCAGTAGCTTCAAACATTTCTGGTATATGAATAACATGATGTTTTTCAATGGCAAAAATCAATGAATTTTGTAAATGCACAAACAGTAATTTCTCCGCATTGCAAGGTGCAATTCTGAAATTTTTTGCTTTTTCCTGCTCCTCTTAGCATGATAAAGAAGATTCAAAGAGAGTGAGATGCCAGTTCCTTTCATTCAGTCAGTAGCTTCAATCATTTCTGGACGTTTTTCAATGGCAAAAATCAATGAATATTGTAAATGCACAAACAGTAATTTCTCCGCATTGCAAGGTGCAATTCTGAAATTTTTTGCTTTTTCCTGCTCCTCTTAGCATGATAAAGAAGATTCAAAGAGAGTGAGATGCCAGCTCCTTTCATTCAGTCAGTAGCTTCAATCATTTCTGGTATATGAATAACATGATGTTTTTCAATGGCAAAAATCAATGAATATTGTAAATGCACAAACAGTAATTTCTCCGCATTGCAAGGTGCAATTCTGAATTTTTTTGCTTTTTCCTGCTCCTCTTAGCATGATAAAGAAGATTCAAAGAGAGTGAGATGCCAGCTCCTTTCATTCAGTCAGTAGCTTCAATCATTTCTGGACGTTTTTCAATGGCAAAAATCAATGAATATTGTAAATGCACAAACAGTAATTTCTCCGCATTGCAAGGTGCAATTCTGAAATTTTTTGCTTTTTCCTGCTCCTCTTAGCATGATAAACAAGATTCAAAGAGAGTGAGATGCCAGCTCCTTTCATTCAGTCAGTAGCTTCAATCATTTCTGGACGTTTTTCAATGGCAAAAATCAATGAATATTGTAAATGCACAAACAGTAATTTCTCCGCATTGCAAGGTGCAATTCTGAAATTTTTTGCTTTTTCCTGCTCCTCTTAGCATGATAAAGAAGATTCAAAGAGAGTGAGATGCCAGCTCCTTTCATTCAGTCAGTAGCTTCAAACATTTCTGGTATATGAATAACATGATGTTTTTCAATGGCAAAAATCAATGAATATTGTAAATGCACAAACAGTAATTTCTCCGCATTGCAAGGTGCAAGTCTGAAATTTTTTGCTTTTTCCTGCTCCTCTTAGCATGATAAAGAAGATTCAAAGAGAGTGAGATGCCAGCTACTTTCATTCAGTCAGTAGCTTCAATCATTTCTGGACGTTTTTCAATGGTAAAAATCAATGAATATTGTAAATGCACAAACAGTAATTTCTCCACATTGCAAGGTGCAATTCTGAAATTTTTTGCTTTTTCCTGCTCCTCTTAGCATGATAAAGAAGATTCAAAGAGAGTGAGATGCCAGCTCCTTTCATTCAGTCAGTAGCTTCAATCATTTCTGGTATATGAATAACATGATGTTTTTCAATGGCAAAAATCAATGAATATTGTAAATGCACAAACAGTAATTTCTCCGCATTGCAAGGTGCAATTCTGAAATTTTTTGCTTTTTCCTGCTCCTCTTAGCATGATAAAGAAGATTCAAAGAGAGTGAGATGCCAGCTCCTTTCATTCAGTCAGTAGCTTCAATCATTTCTGGACGTTTTTCAATGGCAAAAATCAATGAATATTGTAAATGCACAAACAGTAATTTCTCCGCATTGCAAGGTGCAATTCTGAAATTTTTTGCTTTTTCCTGCTCCTCTTAGCATGATAAAGAAGATTCAAAGAGAGTGAGATGTCAGCTCCTTTCATTCAGTCAGTAGCTTCAAACATTTCTGGTATATGAATAACATGATGTTTTTCAATGGCAAAAATCAATGAATTTTGTAAATGCACAAACAGTAATTTCTCCGCATTGCAAGGTGCAATTCTGAAATTTTTTGCTTTTTCCTGCTCCTCTTAGCATGATAAAGAAGATTCAAAGAGAGTGAGATGCCAGTTCCTTTCATTCAGTCAGTAGCTTCAATCATTTCTGGACGTTTTTCAATGGCAAAAATCAATGAATATTGTAAATGCACAAACAGTAATTTCTCCGCATTGCAAGGTGCAATTCTGAAATTTTTTGCTTTTTCCTGCTCCGCTTAGCATGATAAAGAAGATTCAAAGAGAGTGAGATGCCAGCTCCTTTCATTCAGTCAGTAGCTTCAATCATTTCTGGTATATGAATAACATGATGTTTTTCAATGGCAAAAATCAATGAATATTGTAAATGCACAAACAGTAATTTCTCCGCATTGCAAGGTGCAATTCTGAAATTTTTTGCTTTTTCCTGCTCCTCTTAGCATGATAAAGAAGATTCAAAGAGAGTGAGATGCCAGCTCCTTTCATTCAGTCAGTAGCTTCAATCATTTCTGGACGTTTTTCAATGGCAAAAATCAATGAATATTGTAAATGCACAAACAGTAATTTCTCCGCATTGCAAGGTGCAATTCTGAAATTTTTTGCTTTTTCCTGCTCCTCTTAGCATGATAAAGAAGATTCAAAGAGAGTGAGATGCCAGCTCCTTTCATTCAGTCAGTAGCTTCAATCATTTCTGGACGTTTTTCAATGGCAAAAATCAATGAATATTGTAAATGCACAAACAGTAATTTCTCCGCATTGCAAGGTGCAATTCTGAAATTTTTTGCTTTTTCCTGCTCCTCTTAGCATGATAAAGAAGATTCAAAGAGAGTGAGATGTCAGCTCCTTTCATTCAGTCAGTAGCTTCAAACATTTCTGGTATATGAATAACATGATGTTTTTCAATGGCAAAAATCAATGAATTTTGTAAATGCACAAACAGTAATTTCTCCGCATTGCAAGGTGCAATTCTGAAATTTTTTGCTTTTTCCTGCTCCTCTTAGCATGATAAAGAAGATTCAAAGAGAGTGAGATGCCAGTTCCTTTCATTCAGTCAGTAGCTTCAATCATTTCTGGACGTTTTTCAATGGCAAAAATCAATGAATATTGTAAATGCACAAACAGTAATTTCTCCGCATTGCAAGGTGCAATTCTGAAATTTTTTGCTTTTTCCTGCTCCTCTTAGCATGATAAAGAAGATTCAAAGAGAGTGAGATGCCAGCTCCTTTCATTCAGTCAGTAGCTTCAATCATTTCTGGTATATGAATAACATGATGTTTTTCAATGGCAAAAATCAATGAATATTGTAAATGCACAAACAGTAATTTCTCCGCATTGCAAGGTGCAATTCTGAAATTTTTTGCTTTTTCCTGCTCCTCTTAGCATGATAAAGAAGATTCAAAGAGAGTGAGATGCCAGCTCCTTTCATTCAGTCAGTAGCTTCAATCATTTCTGGACGTTTTTCAATGGCAAAAATCAATGAATATTGTAAATGCACAAACAGTAATTTCTCCGCATTGCAAGGTGCAATTCTGAAATTTTTTGCTTTTTCCTGCTCCTCTTAGCATGATAAACAAGATTCAAAGAGAGTGAGATGCCAGCTCCTTTCATTCAGTCAGTAGCTTCAATCATTTCTGGACGTTTTTCAATGGCAAAAATCAATGAATATTGTAAATGCACAAACAGTAATTTCTCCGCATTGCAAGGTGCAATTCTGAAATTTTTTGCTTTTTCCTGCTCCTCTTAGCATGATAAAGAAGATTCAAAGAGAGTGAGATGCCAGCTCCTTTCATTCAGTCAGTAGCTTCAAACATTTCTGGTATATGAATAACATGATGTTTTTCAATGGCAAAAATCAATGAATATTGTAAATGCACAAACAGTAATTTCTCCGCATTGCAAGGTGCAAGTCTGAAATTTTTTGCTTTTTCCTGCTCCTCTTAGCATGATAAAGAAGATTCAAAGAGAGTGAGATGCCAGCTACTTTCATTCAGTCAGTAGCTTCAATCATTTCTGGACGTTTTTCAATGGTAAAAATCAATGAATATTGTAAATGCACAAACAGTAATTTCTCCACATTGCAAGGTGCAATTCTGAAATTTTTTGCTTTTTCCTGCTCCTCTTAGCATGATAAAGAAGATTCAAAGAGAGTGAGATGCCAGCTCCTTTCATTCAGTCAGTAGCTTCAAACATTTCTGGTATATGAATAACATGATGTTTTTCAATGGCAAAAATCAATGAATATTGTAAATGCACAAACAGTAATTTCTCCGCATTGCAAGGTGCAATTCTGAAATTTTTTGCTTTTTCCTGCTCCTCTTAGCATGATAAAGAAGATTCAAAGAGAGTGAGATGCCAGCTCCTTTCATTCAGTCAGTAGCTTCAAACATTTCTGGTATATGAATAACATGATGTTTTTCAATGGCAAAAATCAATGAATATTGTAAATGCACAAACAGTAATTTCTCCGCATTGCAAGGTGCAATTCTGAAATTTTTTGCTTTTTCCTGCTCCTCTTAGCATGATAAAGAATATTCAAAGAGAGTGAGATGCCAGCTCCTTTCATTCAGTCAGTAGCTTCAATCATTTCTGGATGTTTTTCAATGGCAAAAATCAATGAATATTGTAAATGCACAAACTGTAATTTCTCCGCATTGCAAGGTGCAATTCTGAAATTTTTGGCTTTTTCCTGCTCCTCTTAGCATGATAAAGAAGATTCAAAGAGAGTGAGATGCCAGCTCCTTTCATTCAGTCAGTAGCTTCAATCATTTCTGGACGTTTTTCAATGGCAAAAATCAATGAATATTGTAAATGCACAAACAGTAATTTCTCCGCATTGCAAGGTGCAATTCTGAAATTTTTTGCTTTTTCCTGCTCCTCTTAGCATGATAAAGAAGATTCAAAGAGAGTGAGTTGCCAGCTCCTTTCATTCAGTCAGTAGCTTCAATCATTTCTGGATGTTTTTCAATGGCAAAAATCAATGAATATTGTAAATGCACAAACAGTAATTTCTCCGCATTGCAAGGTGCAATTCTGAAATTTTTTGCTTTTTCCCGCTCCTCTTAGCATGATAAAGAAGATTCAAAGAGAGTGAGGTGCCAGCTCCTTTCATTCAGTCAGTAGCTTCAAACATTTCTGGTATATGAATAACATGTTTTTCAATGGCAAAAATCATTGAATATTGTAAATGCACAAACAGTAATTTCTCCGCATTGCAAGGTGCAATTCTGAAATTTTTTGATTTTTCCTGCTCCTCTTAGCATGATAAAGAAGATTCAAAGAGAGTGAGATGCCAGCTCCTTTCATTCAGTCAGTAGCTTCAATCATATCTGGACGTTTTTCAATGGCAAAAATCAATGAATATTGTAAATGCACAAACAGTAATTTCTCCGCATTGCAAGGTTCAATTCTGAAATTTTTTGCTTTTTCCTGCTCCTCTTAGCATGATAAAGAAGATTCAAAGAGAGTGAGATGCCAGCTCCTTTCATTCAGTCAGTAGCTTCAATCATTTCTGGACGTTTTTCAATGGCAAAAATCAATGAATATTGTAAATGCACAAACAGTAATTTCTCCGCATTGCAAGGTGCAATTCTGAAATTTTTTGCTTTTTCCTGCTCCTCTTAGCATGATAAAGAAGATTCAAAGAGAGTGAGATGCCAGCTCCTTTCATTCAGTCAGTAGCTTCAAACATTTCTGGTATATGAATAACATGATGTTTTTCAATGGCAAAAATCAATGAATATTGTAAATGCACAAACAGTAATTTCTCCGCATTGCAAGGTGCAAGTCTGAAATTTTTTGCTTTTTCCTGCTCCTCTTAGCATGATAAAGAAGATTCAAAGAGAGTGAGATGCCAGCTACTTTCATTCAGTCAGTAGCTTCAATCATTTCTGGACGTTTTTCAATGGTAAAAATCAATGAATATTGTAAATGCACAAACAGTAATTTCTCCACATTGCAAGGTGCAATTCTGAAATTTTTTGCTTTTTCCTGCTCCTCTTAGCATGATAAAGAAGATTCAAAGAGAGTGAGATGCCAGCTCCTTTCATTCAGTCAGTAGCTTCAATCATTTCTGGTATATGAATAACATGATGTTTTTCAATGGCAAAAATCAATGAATATTGTAAATGCACAAACAGTAATTTCTCCGCATTGCAAGGTGCAATTCTGAAATTTTTTGCTTTTTCCTGCTCCTCTTAGCATGATAAAGAAGATTCAAAGAGAGTGAGATGCCAGCTCCTTTCATTCAGTCAGTAGCTTCAATCATTTCTGGACGTTTTTCAATGGCAAAAATCAATGAATATTGTAAATGCACAAACAGTAATTTCTCCGCATTGCAAGGTGCAATTCTGAAATTTTTTGCTTTTTCCTGCTCCTCTTAGCATGATAAAGAAGATTCAAAGAGAGTGAGATGTCAGCTCCTTTCATTCAGTCAGTAGCTTCAAACATTTCTGGTATATGAATAACATGATGTTTTTCAATGGCAAAAATCAATGAATTTTGTAAATGCACAAACAGTAATTTCTCCGCATTGCAAGGTGCAATTCTGAAATTTTTTGCTTTTTCCTGCTCCTCTTAGCATGATAAAGAAGATTCAAAGAGAGTGAGATGCCAGTTCCTTTCATTCAGTCAGTAGCTTCAATCATTTCTGGACGTTTTTCAATGGCAAAAATCAATGAATATTGTAAATGCACAAACAGTAATTTCTCCGCATTGCAAGGTGCAATTCTGAAATTTTTTGCTTTTTCCTGCTCCGCTTAGCATGATAAAGAAGATTCAAAGAGAGTGAGATGCCAGCTCCTTTCATTCAGTCAGTAGCTTCAATCATTTCTGGTATATGAATAACATGATGTTTTTCAATGGCAAAAATCAATGAATATTGTAAATGCACAAACAGTAATTTCTCCGCATTGCAAGGTGCAATTCTGAAATTTTTTGCTTTTTCCTGCTCCTCTTAGCATGATAAAGAAGATTCAAAGAGAGTGAGATGCCAGCTCCTTTCATTCAGTCAGTAGCTTCAATCATTTCTGGACGTTTTTCAATGGCAAAAATCAATGAATATTGTAAATGCACAAACAGTAATTTCTCCGCATTGCAAGGTGCAATTCTGAAATTTTTTGCTTTTTCCTGCTCCTCTTAGCATGATAAAGAAGATTCAAAGAGAGTGAGATGCCAGCTCCTTTCATTCAGTCAGTAGCTTCAATCATTTCTGGACGTTTTTCAATGGCAAAAATCAATGAATATTGTAAATGCACAAACAGTAATTTCTCCGCATTGCAAGGTGCAATTCTGAAATTTTTTGCTTTTTCCTGCTCCTCTTAGCATGATAAAGAAGATTCAAAGAGAGTGAGATGTCAGCTCCTTTCATTCAGTCAGTAGCTTCAAACATTTCTGGTATATGAATAACATGATGTTTTTCAATGGCAAAAATCAATGAATTTTGTAAATGCACAAACAGTAATTTCTCCGCATTGCAAGGTGCAATTCTGAAATTTTTTGCTTTTTCCTGCTCCTCTTAGCATGATAAAGAAGATTCAAAGAGAGTGAGATGCCAGTTCCTTTCATTCAGTCAGTAGCTTCAATCATTTCTGGACGTTTTTCAATGGCAAAAATCAATGAATATTGTAAATGCACAAACAGTAATTTCTCCGCATTGCAAGGTGCAATTCTGAAATTTTTTGCTTTTTCCTGCTCCTCTTAGCATGATAAAGAAGATTCAAAGAGAGTGAGATGCCAGCTCCTTTCATTCAGTCAGTAGCTTCAATCATTTCTGGTATATGAATAACATGATGTTTTTCAATGGCAAAAATCAATGAATATTGTAAATGCACAAACAGTAATTTCTCCGCATTGCAAGGTGCAATTCTGAAATTTTTTGCTTTTTCCTGCTCCTCTTAGCATGATAAAGAAGATTCAAAGAGAGTGAAATGCCAGCTCCTTTCATTCAGTCAGTAGCTTCAATCATTTCTGGACGTTTTTCAATGGCAAAAATCAATGAATATTGTAAATGCACAAACAGTAATTTCTCCGCATTGCAAGGTGCAATTCTGAAATTTTTTGCTTTTTCCTGCTCCTCTTAGCATGATAAAGAAGATTCAAAGAGAGTGAGATGCCAGCTCCTTTCATTCAGTCAGTAGCTTCAATCATTTCTGGACGTTTTTCAATGGCAAAAATCAATGAATATTGTAAATGCACAAACAGTAATTTCTCCGCATTGCAAGGTGCAATTCTGAAATTTTTTGCTTTTTCCTGCTCCTCTTAGCATGATAAAGAAGATTCAAAGAGAGTGAGATGCCAGCTCCTTTCATTCAGTCAGTAGCTTCAAACATTTCTGGTATATGAATAACATGATGTTTTTCAATGGCAAAAATCAATGAATATTGTAAATGCACAAACAGTAATTTCTCCGCATTGCAAGGTGCAAGTCTGAAATTTTTTGCTTTTTCCTGCTCCTCTTAGCATGATAAAGAAGATTCAAAGAGAGTGAGATGCCAGCTACTTTCATTCAGTCAGTAGCTTCAATCATTTCTGGACGTTTTTCAATGGTAAAAATCAATGAATATTGTAAATGCACAAACAGTAATTTCTCCACATTGCAAGGTGCAATTCTGAAATTTTTTGCTTTTTCCTGCTCCTCTTAGCATGATAAAGAAGATTCAAAGAGAGTGAGATGCCAGCTCCTTTCATTCAGTCAGTAGCTTCAAACATTTCTGGTATATGAATAACATGATGTTTTTCAATGGCAAAAATCAATGAATATTGTAAATGCACAAACAGTAATTTCTCTGCATTGCAAGGTGCAATTCTGAAATTTTTTGCTTTTTCCTGCTCCTCTTAGCATGATAAAGAAGATTCAAAGAGAGTGAGATGCCAGCTACTTTCATTCAGTCAGTAGCTTCAATCATTTCTGGACGTTTTTCAATGGTAAAAATCAATGAATATTGTAAATGCACAAACAGTAATTTCTCCGCATTGCAAGGTGCAATTCTGAAATTTTTTGCTTTTTCCTGCTCCGCTTAGCATGATAAAGAAGATTCAAAGAGAGTGAGATGCCAGCTCCTTTCATTCAGTCAGTAGCTTCAATCATTTCTGGTATATGAATAACATGATGTTTTTCAATGGCAAAAATCAATGAATATTGTAAATGCACAAACAGTAATTTCTCCGCATTGCAAGGTGCAATTCTGAAATTTTTTGCTTTTTCCTGCTCCTCTTAGCATGATAAAGAAGATTCAAAGAGAGTGAGATGCCAGCTCCTTTCATTCAGTCAGTAGCTTCAATCATTTCTGGACGTTTTTCAATGGCAAAAATCAATGAATATTGTAAATGCACAAACAGTAATTTCTCCGCATTGCAAGGTGCAATTCTGAAATTTTTTGCTTTTTCCTGCTCCTCTTAGCATGATAAAGAAGATTCAAAGAGAGTGAGATGCCAGCTCCTTTCATTCAGTCAGTAGCTTCAATCATTTCTGGACGTTTTTCAATGGCAAAAATCAATGAATATTGTAAATGCACAAACAGTAATTTCTCCGCATTGCAAGGTGCAATTCTGAAATTTTTTGCTTTTTCCTGCTCCTCTTAGCATGATAAAGAAGATTCAAAGAGAGTGAGATGTCAGCTCCTTTCATTCAGTCAGTAGCTTCAAACATTTCTGGTATATGAATAACATGATGTTTTTCAATGGCAAAAATCAATGAATTTTGTAAATGCACAAACAGTAATTTCTCCGCATTGCAAGGTGCAATTCTGAAATTTTTTGCTTTTTCCTGCTCCTCTTAGCATGATAAAGAAGATTCAAAGAGAGTGAGATGCCAGCTCCTTTCATTCAGTCAGTAGCTTCAATCATTTCTGGACGTTTTTCAATGGCAAAAATCAATGAATATTGTAAATGCACAAACAGTAATTTCTCCGCATTGCAAGGTGCAATTCTGAAATTTTTTGCTTTTTCCTGCTCCTCTTAGCATGATAAAGAAGATTCAAAGAGAGTGAGATGCCAGCTCCTTTCATTCAGTCAGTAGCTTCAAACATTTCTGGTATATGAATAACATGATGTTTTTCAATGGCAAAAATCAATGAATATTGTAAATGCACAAACAGTAATTTCTCCGCATTGCAAGGTGCAAGTCTGAAATTTTTTGCTTTTTCCTGCTCCTCTTAGCATGATAAAGAAGATTCAAAGAGAGTGAGATGCCAGCTACTTTCATTCAGTCAGTAGCTTCAATCATTTCTGGACGTTTTTCAATGGTAAAAATCAATGAATATTGTAAATGCACAAACAGTAATTTCTCCACATTGCAAGGTGCAATTCTGAAATTTTTTGCTTTTTCCTGCTCCTCTTAGCATGATAAAGAAGATTCAAAGAGAGTGAGATGCCAGCTCCTTTCATTCAGTCAGTAGCTTCAAACATTTCTGGTATATGAATAACATGATGTTTTTCAATGGCAAAAATCAATGAATATTGTAAATGCACAAACAGTAATTTCTCTGCATTGCAAGGTGCAATTCTGAAATTTTTTGCTTTTTCCTGCTCCTCTTAGCATGATAAAGAAGATTCAAAGAGAGTGAGATGCCAGCTACTTTCATTCAGTCAGTAGCTTCAATCATTTCTGGACGTTTTTCAATGGTAAAAATCAATGAATATTGTAAATGCACAAACAGTAATTTCTCCGCATTGCAAGGTGCAATTCTGAAATTTTTTGCTTTTTCCTGCT